>NC_047055.1:53971234-54210168 GCF_011762595.2 Tursiops truncatus
ATATATGCATATATAAATATATATATACCTTTTCAGATTCTGTTTCCCTATAGGTTCTTACAGAATGTTGAGTATAGTTCAAAGTGCTATACAGTAGGTCCTTGTTGGTTATCTATTTTATATATTGTAGTGTGTATTGTAGTGTGTATTCCTTTTATAACCAAAAATTTGTACCCTTTGACCTATATCACCCCATTCTATTACGTCAGTAGTCTCAAACACACACACACACATACATACACAGACAAACATGTATACTGTGAATGTCTTTGTCTGTGTATTAATAAGCTTGTGGGGCTGCTGTAACAAAGTGCCACAGACTAGGTGGGTTAAACAGCAGAAATGCATTGACTCACAATTCTGGAAGCTACAAATTCAAAATCAAGGTGTCTGCAAGGTTGATTCCTTCTGAGGGCTGTGAGGGAAAGATCTATTTCAGGTGTCTTTCCTTGTCTTATAGATGACCATTTTCTCTCCGTGTCCTTTCACATTGCCTTCCCTCTAATGCATGTCTTGGTTTCCAAATTTTTCTTTTGCTAGGACACCAGGCATATTGGAATAAGTCCCATCCTAATAACCTCATTTAAACTTGATTACCTCTGTAAAGACCCCCATATCGAAGTAAGATCACATTCTGAAGTACTGGAGGTTATGATGTCAACATAAAAAAATTTGAGGGTGAAAAAATTCAATCCAAAGCACCCACCAATGTAGTTACTGTCATACATTTAACAATTCTTTTGAATAATTTTTATTCAAATTAGAAAGCTGTCTTTTTATTACCTTTAAGAATTACAAGTATTGAAATGATGATAGTGTCATTTCTTACTATTTACAAAGCAGCACTTGGGGATATGTGTGTGTGTGTGTGTGTGTGTGTGTGTGTGTGTGTGTGTGTGTGTCTGTGTGTCTGTGTTTGTGCGTAAAGGGTGAAGAAAATAAAATTGCTTACTGCACTGCATTCAAGACTGGCTTCAATATGATTTTTATTATTGTTGCTAATAATAAAGTCACCCCTGAATGCTACTATGACTTCTTGAATAAGAATCCTGTGCTTTCAGAATCAATAATATTGCTTTGAAATTTTCTATACTCCTATGCTGAAACTTATCCTTGACACAAGGATCATGATGTTGTCATTTAGCCCCTTGAATATATTTGCCTTCCATTATTGTGTTTCTATATTTTGTAGATTTTCCATTACAGAACAAATGGTATTCCAGCAAACTCTCTGTAAAACAAATGATGAAATACAGAGGATCTTTCAATAGTACTTTGGTTTTTTTATGAATAATATCTGCCTTGTATTTTGCAGGAATGAATTTTATCTCCAAAAGTCCTATCCTCCTAAAGAAATATTAGTACAACAAACAGTTCATTTTTCACACCATTCTATTTAATACAGCAGGTGGCATTGTTACTGAAAATAAAACAAGAGCAAAAATGGTACAGAACACCACAGAAATATTTATTTCTTATAATTGATTTGAAGAAATAAATTAAATATACTTGATTATACTATATCTGTTTATTTAGACTTCTGTTCAGAGAATGGAATACATGCTGTTATCAATAGTTAAAATTAATTGGAGGGATTTTCCTTGGAACTTACTTTCCAACATTTGAGGGATAACATATGTACACACAAAGATTATTCTAAGTCTGAAAAAAAATGTGACATTTTATTAGTAGAAGTGCAATTTCTGTAGAATTATATCCATATTCAGCTCAGGTCTGATACTCCATATTTGCTTCCATGCTAAGATAAAAAGGTCTACTACTTTACAGGTGTATTTATAAAGTGACACCCAAAATTTTGAATCATTAGTTTAAATAGTTGCAAAATCTGTAATTACTAGTAGATTGTAAATATTACACTTTAAATTAAAATGTTACATTACTCTTTTCAATGTATCAAATGTAATATAAAGACTACACTGATATGATATACACCTTTATTATCCATTTGAAAAATATGTAGCCAGTTTTGTCTTTAGCAAATGGATATTTTACATTTTTTTGTCTTTCTCCTTGAACTTGCATTTCCATTTCATTTCCCCTACAAAATTTTATCCTAATACAATATATTTTATGCCTATCATACTCTCTGGAACTAAAATATGTGTATAAATCATATATTTTTTTTAAAAAATCCCATAACAATATTAAATATTTTACTCTGGAGTAAGTTATCATTACCATTATTAATAATAAATAGTTTATTAAACCAAAATAAATCTATTGCATATTTTGACAAGTAATACTAAATATCTAAGTAAACCTTTATTGAAAACACATTTCTTAATGAGATAGATGAACATACTTGCCAGTTCATGTGTCTGTCAGTGAATATTACTATTGCTAGAATGAGTGAGTTAAACATCATATCTATCCCTAATTTTCATTTGTATAGATAGAAGTACTCAGAAAACACATTTATATAAAAAATTTTGTTATAGCAATGCCAGTTTTTGATTTGTTCACCTTTGACCTATATGTCAAAAACATTATAGAGATGTCATCAAAATTAATTTTTACATATATATAAGATGACAACTTTTTTTGAAAGTAAAGAACTGAAAATAATCTGACCTACAAAAATGTGTTAATCTATTATTAGAGTCATTTACACGTTCAATACAAAAAGTAATATTTTGATTTATCTCTTGTTTGTCTTCCTAGAAGTTTCTCCACTGAGGAAACAATGCACCATAGTAAGATATGATAATGGTGAGATATAGGGGTGATGATTCTCTTTTGTAAAATGGAGGAAGGACAATTGTGAAATACGAAGTGGGGAAGGAGAAATTTCCCCTTCACTACAGGTGCATTCTCTGGGAGATCAACATTAGGAAAGAGTATATTTTGAAGATATGATTCTGGAAACTAATCTATTTACAACTATCTGTGAATGTATACCTCTTGGAAAGTCTTTATGCACTCCAGACAATTTATAGACCATAAGACAAGGTCATGGGACTTGAGTAGGTTAAGGTTTGGTGTTCCCACAGGCATGTCCTCTTGATGTCAGTGGCTCTCAAAGGCTTATTTGAGTCTTAGAGACAAACTTTCCAGGGAGAAGGAAGGGCATAAGCAGAATGTTCTACTTCTTTTTAAGCATATTTAGACATGGTCTTGGCCTGATTCCATTGAGGGCTGCCAAGGAGAGTTGAAATTAAGTAACAATTGTGGATCTTGTCAAGGCCATCTGTTTAAGGGAAAATTTGAATACTCATTCCACAAAGGAAAATAAAGAGTCAACATTCTTAGTAGCCAGTTGTATGTCCTAGGACTATACTGAGGTAGGAATAAATGGCAGGGTCTGTATTACAAGAATTAAACCTAGTTGACAGTAAGATGGACCAAAGTAATAAATATTAGTATTAAGGCATTGGAGTACTACATTAGGTATTAATTGAAGGAAGACAGAAATGTAGTAGCTGAAAAAAGTAGAACTAAAGCACAAATGAAGTAACACAAGTGAATAGAACTGGGATACAAAGTCATGGAAGAAGCAAGAGACTAGCTTGACTTGGTACTGAATTATTGGCGTAGAGATCATCAACATTTCCTGGCTTAGGGACACTATTAAAATCCAAATTTATGTTTATGGACTAAATAGCCTAAACTGTTAATGTTAGAGGAAACATGAGAACAGGTCATTTGTTTATCTTAACCATCTTATAAATACTCATAAACATGCTGTTAAATAAAAGGCTAGGTTTTAAATTGAAACTCTTGTACACTGTTGGTGAGAACATATAAAAATATTATCAATTTGAAACTGTTCAGCTGCCATGGAAAAGAGTATGGGGGTTCATCAAAAAATTAAAAATAGAATTACCATACGATCCAGAAATTCCACTTCCAAGTATATATCCTAAATAATTGAAAGCAGGGACACAAAAGGATATTTATACACCCATGTTCATAGCAGCATTATTCAAAAGAGCCAAAAGATGGAAGAAACCCAAGGGTCCATGGATCGATGAACAGATAAACAAAATGTGAGATACACATACAATGGAATATAACTCAGCCTTAAAAGAAAGGAAGTTCTGACACATGTTACAACATGGGTGAACCTTGAAAACATTGTTGACCTTAAGGAAAAAAAGCCAGTTATTTTACCTGCAAAATTAGGTTATTGGGGAATAGCAAAGGAATTGCAATTTGGGGCATGCAAACTATGGCAAACCATAGGCAAGTCCAAAGGGAAAGCCAGCATTTATTAAGTTTTAGGAGAAAATTGTGGAGGGCTGTGGTGTTTTTTCATTGGCTGAAGGTGGTGCATAGCTTGTTGTTGTGTCAGAAGGAAATCTTTCTTCCTGCTGAAGCTTGTAAGCTGCAGTGAATGATATGTGCATGAGAGCTCCTTCAGGGCTGCCCAACTCCTTGTTAAATGAGGTTTCCTTTATTTATTTTTATAGCATTACACGAAGTGAATAAGCCAGTCACAAAAGGACAAATTTTGTATAATTCTACTTATTATGAGGTATGTAGAGTAGTCAAATTCATAGACACAGAAAGTAGAATTGTGGTTGTCAGGGACTGGGTGAAGGGGAAATGGTGAGTTGCTGTTTAATGTATAGAATTTCAGTTTGGAAGATGAAAATATTTCTGGAAATGGATTGTGGTGATGGTTGCACAATATTGTAAATGTACTTAATGCCACTCAACTGTGCAATTAAAAAGTTTAAAAGGATAAATTTTATATTAAGAACATATAAAAATAAAATGGCAATGTTTTAGAAATACTCAATATAAGACAGCTGCTTTAATAAGGGGTGAGACCATTCATTATAATCACATGAGTTGTTTTGAATCTAAATATTGATTCTTAATAATGGCATTCTCTTCTTCACTTTCTTTAAAGGAAAGTGGATGGGCTAGATCTCATGTAATGCCAATTATAAGGGGAAAAAGTGTAATAGGCAACAGAATTCCCATCTGCTGTATCAATCTGCCAACCCTGACACACATATCAACAGTTCTTTACAAGGACTAAGAAGCCTAGTGATTGAGTGAATGCACAATATATTCTGTTGGTCCATTCCCTTACACAAAATTAAAGATTTGGCAGAGTAAGATGACACTGAAAACAAAAGATAGAGTACCCTATGTGTATGAAGCAAAGTCACATCGTCACATTCCTAATTTGTACACTTTTAGAGCTAAAATGTGAAGCACCTTCTGTGTGTAGCTTAACACTGAGAATAAAAGTGAGGTTTGATAAATTAACTTGGTAACCAGTTAAAGGAGGTTTGGGCAATTGTTTTTAGTAAAATGTAAGGGCATATAAAAATGTTATCAATTTGAAATCAGTCTACACCTTCAAGACTTCGATTGGACCCTAATAATCAGAATTTGAGGACTATTTGGAAAACAGCTTCAGATATATTTATATAATCTCTTTATATTGAATACTGCTTTTAACAGCATTATAGTTATATTTGTCATGTATGCAACTCTTTCTATATTAAAAATAAAAGACTCTATTAGAAGAGGGTAATCATTGCTTGAATAAATAACATTGATTAGAAACACTGAATTCCAGCCTGTTTTCCAGGTTTGCCTTGTATTTTCTCTTGAGTATTCCTTGTTTCTTCTGGTCTCTTCATTCTCTGATTTGCACGTTTTCCACACATCTTTGACTTTCTTGTTTTCATATTTTTCTTTTATTGCTTTCTTTTCTTGGTGTTGCTTTATAAAATGTGCTTAAAGTATCTTTCATAGATTAAGTGGATCTCAAGATCCTGACATTGCCAAGATCCTGGCACACTTAGGATCCTCAGACACCATAATTTCTTGACTTAGACAATCATTCCTAGAAACCCTCAGTCCCTAAAAAGCTGTATAGCTGCTTCCAATTAAATATATTGTTTCAAAGTAAAAACTCATAAAAATTGAAATGTTAGCAAAATTTAGATTTATGTTTTTAATTATAAGTACATAATGGCCATTGGTCATTATATCATAACAACTAACTTCTTGCCTTTGATTTCTCTTGGGAAAATGGACACAGATATAATATCAATAGGTCATTATCATAATAAATAGACCATACATTTTGTATGGTCATGCTTTTTATTTAATTTCCCACACACAAATAGAATTGATACTGTTATGAATGTAGGAAGATTAGAAAAATTGTCAAGTGTAGGGGAATAAACCGAATGCTCTTAAGGATAACAATCCTGGGGTTTAGTATTGTATAAAATAGTTCTTTAATGTCCATGCTTACTAAATCATGCGACTTTAAAAAGTGAATCCAATTTAATTATTGGTACACTTAATGATGAGGTGATAACAAATAAGAAAGCAGCTGTTCAAATGTAGAAACTTCACCTGAATAAAGTTTCACATATGCCTAGGATATTTTATCTTTTGCTTGTTTTTGTATTAGAGGTTTGCATTTTTATTTTAGATTGTATAAGATTACAACATGCATGCAAACAATTCATTGTGAAAATAAGAATAGATCAAATATAATCATTAAGCCTAAGTGTATTATACAATATTAAGCATGATAGATTTTTATATCTCAGATGATAATATGGCCTTGGATTTGCATAGTGCCTTTCTTGCAAAAATCACAAAGCATTTTCATATCAGTCACAGCTAAGTGAGGTAGAGAGGTACAGTAGTTAACTTCATTTTACGGAGAGAAAAATATGAGATTTAGAAAGATTAAAGGACTTGTTTGAAGTTACAAAGCAAATCAAAGTTTAGACCCAAGATCTAAGTCTTAGTGGGATTGACTGTTTTTCTTTTTTTCTTTTTCTGATAAAATATTCATAACATAAAATTTACCATCTTAACTATTTTTAAATGTACAGTTCAAGGCTAATGACATTTAATTTGCATATATATGACTGAAAAGACTAGTTTAGAATGTGAATGCTTTCTCATATTAGCCTGTTACGAAATCTGGATACTGTTTGTATTGTTCATGCTGTAGTTCTGATATTTGGTTTTGTTTTGTGTTTCTTACAGTGATACATCATAGGTTAATGGATTGCATATGATTTAGAGCTATAAAATATTGTCATTTACCCACTTGTTTCTTAATTATAACTTTCTAGCAATAGCTGGAACATGGTAGTTAAGTTGTTTTTCCTATTACATTGGATTAACTTGCAAGTGTTCATTTTCTTCCTGTTTGGTTGTTGAGCTGTCCCCACTTCTTCCTGTTCGGTTGTTGAGCTGTCCTCACTTCTTTCCATTATTTACTTCTCACTTCTAACTCACCTTATATGTTGCTTCTTCCATGAAACTTCACTTCATAATCTTTCCACTCTTCAGTCTGAGTTACATGTATGACACTCCAGGTGCTTCCGTAGCAATAGGTACAATGCACTGTATTGCAATAGTGTCTCTACTTGCCTAAACCACTGGAAAACAGAATATAAACTCCTTAACAGAAATAACTGCATTTTATTAGTATTTGTATCCCAAGCACCAAATATAGTGCATATACATATAGATGTTTAGTAAATGTTTACTAAATGGATGTGTAAGTGAATGCGTGATAAATTCATTCTTATAGCATTGATCACATTTCTAATTGTTTAATATCTTTCTTTGTTAAATTGTAAGCTCCAAAAGGCAGGACCATGTCTATTTTGTTTATCATTTTTACCTCAGCATCTAGGTATATCATAAGCTCTCAATGTGGAATAAATGACTGAATGAATGCATGTTGATCCCCTCTCACATGTACAGCTCAGCAAATTGAATTACAATGACAGTGGTTATAAGAAGTTGTGTTACCAGATATCATTATGGGTAAGCTTATTTCCCAACAGAAAGTAAATATGGCATGTGACTGATTTATTGGCACAAGAGTCATTATTTAGGCAGCACTGCAGTAGTTATACAACCTCAAGCCATTTCTGTAGATGCACTTCTTTTCTGATTTTTACTGTCAAAGATTATAAAATATTGCCTGTCAGGTTATGGAAAACTCTAAATCAGAGTTATGAACATAAAAGAACTTCTAAAATATTTTACAGAAATGAGATCATGAAAGCAGGACTACCCAGAAGCCACTCTTCTGTGATAACCTCTATTTCATCTTTAAGTGCTAATCGTCTTTTATTTTTAAAGAGTTTTGCTTTCAAATGAATAGTTTAGTAATTCATGATACTGTATAAGGCAATAAAGAATCAAAATATCTCTACTCCCAGAAACATTTTATTTTAATAAAAAACAGTTTAAATATGAAGAACCTACTATCCAAAGGCATTAATTTTCCAAATATGGAATATCAGGTGGTTTGATAGGTGGTGATTACTTGAGATTGATCTTATTTATGAGTTGGCAGCAATCTGTATATTGTTTGCAGACTTACTGGTAGATTGCAAAGTCCATAATTATCTCTTACTTTTAGTGTTTTTATTTGTTTTTTTTTTTTTTGCTAACATGTTATCTTTCATTGTCCTGGAATGCTGTTTGGCCTTCTGGGGCCCCCAATAGAATGCAAACATGTAAAAAATAAAGCACTTCAGAAAATCAAAGGAAAACAAAACACAAGTGGAATGCCAAGAGAGGAGAAACGACAGAGTTAGACAGCAGTGGAACCAGGGTTAGACAGCTGTGGAACCAGGGTTAGACAGCTTTCTTTGGTGAAAAAATAACTTATGAAAGTAATAGTATATAGGCCAACATTTCTGAGGCTTAGTTAACAGGCAAGTTGCATTAGATTTGACATGCATTTAGTAAGAACAAAGGGGTGACCTACACATGGAAACCTCCTTTATAGCTTGAAATACTATTGACAACATTTTTATCAAAGTGTAATCTGGTTCCTTAATAACCTGGATCAGAGAAAAAAACATCCCAAGTGATATCTTAGTGCATACAGGTAGCTGATGGTCACTCTTTTCTGATGCCATTTAACAATGGTTCTCAATGGAATAAAGAAGAACTTGTTTTTCTCAAATTTAAACTTTGTAGCAAAGGCTACCCTAGAACACAGTTTCTCAAATTGTAAAACGTTGAACAACAAAGTTCAGAAAAATCTGAGCACTTGTCAGCTTCATGCCATGACACTACAGTTGAACAGATTCTGCATCAGAGAAAATACGTAAACTTTGGATGACACATAGTCACAATATCTTAGTCAAAACTCTAGTTTCCTGAATTCCTTTTTAGTATCATCTTTACTATGTTATATCCAGCAATTATGTATGAGTGGATAATAGAGCATAGAGTGAGATCAGGCAACCTAGTAAGGATACATGACAGTGTCATTAGAGAAAAATCCCTTTTTAAAAAACATATCAACGAGAGTTATTCTTTACAACATTTATATTTATTGTGCAATGGCAAACATGAGCGGTTTTTATCAAGTGAAAATAATTTTTGTTTAGGGATAGAACTGTGATCACTGTGCTATGCACCTTTGTAAATCAATATGCAAAGCATAATTATTGTTACATGAATATTTTAATAGAGGAGTACATATTCCCTTAAAAATTCAATCTCTTATGAGGAAGTGATGCTTAACCTGATATCTAAGGCAAGATAATGTCTCATCTACATATGCATGCCAAAGAGTCCCTTGTATTTCATCTAACACAGAGACTGTTTAGAAAATCCAAATTTCTATCAACCTGAAGATCCAGTCAGCCAAGGGAGAGAGCCACACACTGTTATTTCTGGTTTTGTGTATAAGTACCCCAAACTTTCACCTAAAGCTTATCATAATGCCTCATATATAGAATTATTACCTCCTCTGGTTATTTATTGATACATATACCCAGAAAACACTTGCAAAATTTAATAGAAAATCTAAAGCCAACAAAATAGCAGAGTGGCATTACTTCACTAGAGGAAGGTTAAGAGAAGGTTAATAGAAACAACTAGTGAAGATATAACGATGTCATCTGTCTTTATGATAAAATATATTAAAAAAATTCAGGAGCCATGTCAAATGAAGGAATTTGTCTTATCGCTAGTTCTAAAGTTATCTGATTTGATAAAAATCCTTTTATTTTCCAAATAGAGAGACATTCCATGAGAGAAAAAAAAAGTACAAGCATAAATAGGGTGGCAGGCAAGAATTCTACCACTGAACCACCTACAGCGGTGGGATAGGGAGGGTGGGAGGGAGGGAGACACAAGAGGGAAGAGATATCGGAACATATGTATATGTATAACTGACTTACTTTGTTATAAAGCAGAAACTAACACACCATTGTAAAGCAATTATACTCCAATAAAGATGTTAAAATAAATAAATAAATAAATAGGGTGGCAGGAACAATAGGATTTATTTTCCCCACTGCATTCAAGATAGTATATGGGACATGCAGTTTATAATGCCCAGGTTCTATCTCAGGTCAACCTCTCAGTGACTGAGTTCTGTGACATTGAGCAGATCACTAAAACTTTCCAGGCTCTTTTCTGGGAGGCTCTTTATTTGAGAAACAATACTATTGATACGTTTTTCTCACTAGATTATTGTGAGACCTAAGTGAGAACATATGTGCTTAAGCAGATTGGAAAAAAATGGTGTTCTAGAAACACCAAGTAATGTTTATGTGATAACTAAAATATTTTGGCTTTTCATATTCACTCAAAATTTAGCAGCAACCTTTAGCAGAATCTGCCAAGGCATTTATGTGTGGACTTTCTCCAAGCTATATGGTGGCTGATGCAAAGTAAACAGATCCTTCCCTGTGAGATCCTGCTATGTAGTTTACTGTAAGCTATGCATTTTTCCCAGGTACCCAGTGCCCTCATACTGCTATCTAACTTCCTTAACTATGTCATCTCACTTGCACAGCAGTACCCCATTCTCTAAGACATGGCATATCTTTCTCCTTCTTCCACCAGTGCAGCATTTATAGTTCACCATAGAATTGACCAGTCCTTCAAGGCTTAGCTAGCTGTCTAAATGATCTTACAAATGCACGCAAATACAAATGATCCTGGTAAATAATATTTTCGATGTTTATATGTTCTAAATTCATATGATGTCTATGTGTTCTAAACTGTGTAGACTATAGTAGAATGGCTGCTTATAATCCTTAAAGAGATAATTCAAAACATAAATCTCCAGGCTCAATTCTCAACTCTTGGATTTAATGATACTGGGGTAGAAAATCCAAATCTCTATTTTAAAATAATTTCTCCAGGAGATTCTGCTGTGTAGTCAATTTTGACAACCATTGGTCCAAAATACCTTGTCTAAAACAGAATTGCTTTGTCAGTGGTTTTGCCAAATAAACACTAAGAAATATGGAGATTTCCATAAGACAAGCCATTGCTGTTTTGTGACATGAAGAGTGTTTAGTGTAGCAAGGGAAAAGTTTATGATAAAATCTCGGCAGCACACAATGAGGAGGCAGTTGTGGAGAGAAGAGGCACCTAGGTGGAATGTGACATTCTCTGTTTAAAGTTATGATATAATCAGTGTCTTTGGGGAAAAAATGTAATTGTAACATGATGAAGTTAGTCTTTGATATCTTCCAGTATTATTACTCAACTTCCCTCTTTTAACTCCTGCCCCTTTTTACTCCACTCTCAATCTAATGTTACTGGTACTATGCTCCTCAGAAACCTAACTTAAATAAACCCACCTTGGATTGTTCTCCTCAATTCCATAGTATTTATAGCAATTAAGGCATTTTTAATAACAAAAATAGCCACCATTTTTGATGCCAAGATGTATTCCAAGACCTAAGCTAAATTCTTCTGAGGTTTATCTGCCATACTCTAAAACATGCTCCTACATCAAGAAAACAAATGGGAACTTGCACAGACTGCTTTATTTTTTTTTTTTCCTTTTTCTATTTTAATAAAGTATGCATCTCAAACTATTCTAAAATATTGCAGAGGAAGGAACACTTCTGAACTCATTCTAAGAGGTCATCATAACCCTGATACCAAAACTGGACAAAAATGTCACAAATAAAAAATAATTAGAGGCCAATATCACTAATGAACATAGAGGCAAAAATCCTCAAAAATATTAACAAACTGACTCCAGCAATTGTTTTTCCCTGTGGTGAATGACTAGTATCCAGGGAATCAATATCTGTGTTTATGCTATTTTCTATCTTTGTGTTAAAACTAGATTCAAGATTATAATTTTTCAGTGATCCAGAAACAAGATTTTTTAGCTTAAATTATAATATTTTTATGATCTCTATATGTGTTCCAATTTAATCACCCCAATATAAAAGATCTTATGAAGGAGGTAGGACCTGAGTTAGACAGAAAAGAGTTATCATTTGAAATAGAGGACAGAGTATAAGCAAAAACAAAGGTTAGCCTCTCTATAAAACCTTTTCTTGACTCACCTAGATAGCACTGATAACTATCCTGTATGTCACTCTGAAACCTATATGTGTCCTTTTATTATAGTACCTGTAACAATTATACTTATATACTTGTCAGTCTTCTCCAAGTACAGATCTGTTTTTTTTGTTTTTTGTTTTTGTAACCCCTGAATACTATATCTGAGTCACAGGAGGTATATTAAGAAAATTTAAATGTGATGTCAGAGAGAAATTTGCTCAAATGGAAAACATAAATTTATGTTGGAAATATAATGTTTGAGTACCTTAATATGTTTTGACTTTTATTATATGTGTCTTTTTTCTTTTAAACTGCAATCAGAAAAATCACTTGGCTCAGATTTTCAGCTAATTATTTTTCAGCAGTATCTACTATGCTATGTAACCCATCTTCCAAAATCTTTATTTCAACTATTACATGTTATTTTTAAGATCTGCAGGAAATTTCTTCCCCTTTACATTTTAGTGAAGTAATACATATGTACAGTAAATCGTGCAAAAGAACACATCTTAACTGCACAGCTTGTTAAATAATCACAACCTAATTTAAGGTATGATTTCCACCTTAGCATTTCCAGTAACACAGAATTCTTCCTGGTGCTCCTTCCTATTCAATACCCATCTACCTAAAGATAAGTGCTATTATAAATTCTACCAAGACTAACTTACATCTGAGAATATTAATAACATTTATTCTTATGTCTTATTGTATTTATTTTATTGAGTTTCTTGACTCCATATAAATTATTCTGGCTATTCTGTTTGTTGAGTTTGATGCTTGTCTTACACAATAGTCTGGTAATTCCTGAGTGTTTGCTCATCTTTGTGTCTGAGAATCCTTTTTGCCTGATTTTGAAAGCTTTTGTTAGTATATACTTTTGACAGAAATAAATTATAAGCTGACAATAAAGACAAGATGAAAGCAAATATTATATTTCTACATTACTTTTTCTTAAAATTTTGTTGAATTTTTTTCCTGATGGAATCCAGAAACTTGCATATTCACGCTCAAAATGCGAGTAACTGATGTTCTTAAACAAAATGAAGGGAGGCCCCAAATTTTAAAATTTTTAAAATTTAAGATTGGAATGAATTACAGAAAGTGTTAGATAGAAATTTACACCTTAAGTTCAATGTAGAAAGAAAAGAAAAACAAACAACATGATTTCATTTTTCAAATCTACACTATATTCCTTTCTTTAGTCCTAAAACCTATGGTAAGAAGACCTTAGAAAGCGTGCTAGCCGTAAGGCTAGTCTGGGAATGGTAAGAAGAGAACTTTTAGAGGACATCCAACACATTTTATTAATTTCTTATTGCATGTAAAACATTATGTTGGGCAATGGGAAACAGACCCACGTTACATACTTGAAACCTAATAGGAATACTCAAAATGTGCAAGTGACGGAAAAATAGCTATAGGTTTAATAGTGACAATAAGTACTAGGGAAGTTCAGAGAATAGAGAAATTGCATTGTTCTGAGGAAAAGGCACCTACATTTGAGTGGATCATAAAAATACTGAGTTTAATGTTGATTATTAGAAGACTAGGGAGAAAGTTATAGGTAGGAGAAAAATAAGGAAATTTGTTTCAACAGGATAAAATAATTATTGTTATTACAGAAAATTTATATTAATTTTGCTAGATCTGAGTTTATATAAAGAAATATAAAAGACACTTTATGTGTAAAGCTAAATAAATTTGAGAAGGTAGTTTGCAGTAAGGTATTGGAGTCTTGAGTACCAAACCAGGACATTTTAACTATATTCTATAGGAGCAATGACAAGTCTATGAGCAGAGGCATAAAATGGTAAAAGAAGCGTTAGAAAAACACTCTGGCAGTAGTTTTCAGAAGTAATTGGATAGAGGCAAGATGAAACATACAGAAAGCAGTTAGGTTACTGTTATAGACTAGGAATTAGTCCAATATGACTTAAACTAAAATAGTAGCAGTAGGAATTAAAGAAAGGAAGATGTACGAAGAACTGACAAGTTTCATCAATATAAAAGATATTTCTTTTTACTATTTTCTGAGTTTCCAATATAGAAGCTCTGTGCCAGATTTTTAAGATATTTCAACCCCTAGTGTTAAGAAAAACATGGAGGTCCTCAGATGAAATGGTCTTTTTAAGTGTAAATGAATTTTGACTGCTACTTAGCTCCCCAAAGCATTATCACTTCTGTCCTTTCAGAAACCCTAGAGCTTATAGATGTGTAATAAATGAGGCCTAATCTGCAGCCTTACAATCTGCATTCAATATGCATTCCCAGGTCTGTAAAAATATGAGCAATGTCTTTTCACTTGTGTTCATTCTACACTCATAAATTAAATGATTTGACTCTTTAATGTTAATCTTTACTGTTAAGAACTATAAAACTACATCAAACAACTTTTATTGGCTTTATTAAGCTCTGCTGAAGAGTCCTTGGTATATACGAGACTAGAGAATGAACTGTCTTTAATCCTTCCAAATTTCCAATTGAAACTGTTGGCAAGACATTGAAAAAGGTTTTTGCAGAGGTTTTTACTTGGCTTGTAAATACTTGGATTCAATTTTCTGTTTTTTTACCATAACTTTCAAATACATTAAAAAGGAATGAGTTTTGGTGACTTTTCCTTTACTTTTGTAGTTACTGAGCATCACTGCTGCTGATTTTGACAATAGAAATTACAGCCAAACTACAGGAGCATCATCTAAATCTGGACCACCATTATTCTTTCCTAAAAAGTTTAGGATTACAGTCCACCCTGTCATTAACCCAGCTTCTTGTCTGTCTTTGTATCTGTTGGAGTCAGAAAATGTTGGAGTCTTTCAATGAAAAATGTGTTGTTTAATAACAACATCAGTTATCTATTTTGGTGTAGCAAAGCAGCCCACATCTTAGTGACTTAAAGCAACAACTCATTTGTGATTTTGAATGATTCTATGGGTTAAAACAGCATTTTTCTGCTTCGTGAGGTATTATCTGAGGTGACAGTAGAGTTGGGCATTTCAAAATGGCCACAGTTACATGGATGTCAGGTAGGTCTGTCAGCCCAGGATCTTGGTTCTCCTGTATGTGGCTTTTTCCATGTAGTTACTAGGGCTTTCTCACAGCATGGCACACGATCTTCAAGGAGTGTTCCAAGAAGCAGTGGTAGAAGCTGTAGAAATTTTAAGGTACACCTTGGAAGTTAAATAGAGTCAATTCAGAGCCATTTCTGTTGTTCAAAATAGGCTAAAGGACCATCTCAGATTCACGAACAGTGGAAATAGACTCCACTCCTTGGTGTGGAATTGTTGGATCATATGGTAATTTTATGTTTAAATTTTGAGGAACCTCCATACTGTTTTCCACAGCAGCTGCACCATTTACAATCCCACCAGCAGTGCATAAGGGTTTGAGTTTCTTTACATCCTCATCAACACTTTTTGTTTTATGCTTTCATTTTATTTAATTTACCTTAAAGTGTATGGAGTAGTATCTCATTTTGGTTTGATTTAAATTTTCTAACAATTAGTGTTATGTATTGAATGTTTGTGTTCCTCCAAAATTTGTATGTTTAAGTCCTAACCCCAAGAAATGTGGCTGTATATAGAGATAGGACCTTTATGGAAGTCATTAAGGTAAAATAAAGTCATAAATGTAGGGCCCTAATCCAATACAGCTGATACTCTTGTAAGAAGAGGAAGAAACATCAAAGTTCTCTCTCCATCATGTGAAGACATAATGAGAAGGTGGTGGTCTACAAGCTAGGAAGAGAGCTCTCATCAAAAAAAAAAAAAAAAAAAAAAAACTACTGGTATCTTGATCTTAAAATTCCCAGCATCCAGAACTGTGCGAAAATAAATTTCTATTCTTTAAGATATCCAGTCTGTGGTATTTCTTTATGTCAGCCCAAGCTAAGTAATATAATTAGTGATGTTAAATATTTTTTCAGGTGCTTTTTTGCCATTAGTATATCTTCTCTGTGGAAAGGTCTATTCAAGTCCTTTGCCCACTGTTAATTGTTTTGTTTTTTATTTTAATTGTTGTTGAATTGAATGATATCTTTATTCTGGAAATTAATCCTCTGATAAGATATATACTTTACAAATATTGTCTCCCATTATGTGGGTTGCCTTTTCACTTTCTTGATAGTATTCTTTGATGTACCAAATTTTTTTATTTTGATAATGTCCAATTATCTATTTTTTCTTTTATTGCCTATGCTTTTGGTGTCATATCCAAGAAACCATTTTCAAATCCAATGTCATAAAACTTTTCCCCTATGTTTTCTTCTAAAAGTTTTATAGTTTTAGCTCTTATGTTTAGGTCTTTTGTCCATTTTGAGTTATGTTTTTGTACCTGATGTAAGGTAAGGGTCCAAATTCATTTTGCATCTGGATATCCATTATTCCCATAGTGCTTTGTTAAAAATATTTTCATCTCTCCATTAACTGGTTTTGGCACCCTTGTTGGAGGTGATTTGGCCATATCTGCAAAATTTATTTCTGGGTTTCTATTCTATTTTATTGATTTACATGTCTATCTTTACATACATACAACACAATTTTGATTACAATAGGTTGTAGTAACTTTTGAAATCAAGAAGTGTGAGTCCTGCAACTTTGTCTTCTCTTTTTTAGTTATTCAGGATCACCTGAGGTTTCATATGAATCTTAGGATGTTTGTTTTTATTTCTGTGAAAAATATTATTGGGATTTTAATAGGGAGTTTGTTGAATTAATAGAACACTTTGGATAGTATTGACATCTCAATATTAACTCTTCCTATTTATAAACACACCACTGTGAACACAGGATGTCTTTCCATTTGTTGGTGCCTTCTTTAATTTCTTTTAGCAACATTTTCCTGTTTTCAGTGTCAGGGTATTCACCTAATTGGTTAAGTTTATCCCTAAGAGTTTTATTATTTTTGATGGTATTTTAAATGGAATTATTTTCTTAATTTCCTTTTTGGATTGTTCATTGTTAGTGTATACAAACACAAATGATTTTTTCATGTTGATTTTGTATTCTGCAACTTCAATGAATTTGTATTATAGCTCTAACAGTATTTTGTGGAGTATCTAAGGTTTTTTTTTTTAAGTAAGATCATGTCATATGCGAATAGAGATAATTTTACTTCTTCCTTTCTACCTTAGGTGCCTTTAATTTCTCTTTCTTGCATACTTTCTCTGGCTAGAGCTTCCAATACTATGTTGAATTGTCTCTTTCAGTATATCGTACTTGGAGCTTGTTGAGCTTCTTGCAAATGTAAACTCATATTCATATCTTTTATCAAATTTGGGAAGTTTTTGTCATTATTTCTTCAAATAACCTCTATGCCCCTTCCCTCTCTCTTCTCCTGGGACTCCCACCATGCATATATTTGTCTGCATGATTATGTTCTATAAGTCCCAAAGGCTCTGTTTATTTATTCTTTGTTCTTTGGACTCGATAATTTCAAATGGCCTGTCTTCAAATTCACTTACTTTTTTTTCTTTTGCCTGCTCAAGTCTGCAGCTGAGCCCCTCTAGTGAATTTATCAGTTCATTTATTATATTTTTTAGCTCCATAAACTGTTTGGTTCCTTTTATAATTTCTATCTCTTTGTTTATATCATTATTTTCTTCATTTATTAGTATCCTGATTTACTTTAGCTCTTTGCCTGTGTTTTCTTTTAGCTCTTTGAGCAAATTTAAGATAATTCTTTTAAAATCATTGTCTAGTGTGTCTAATGTCTGTGCTTTCTCAGGGATGTTTTCTGCCAATTTATTTTGTTCCATTGTTTTGACCATGTTTTCCTGTTTCTTTGCATGCCTTTGACTTTTTTTTTTTTAATTGGACATTTGAAAAAATCATCTCTCCCAGCTTTTGCAGACTGCCTTTGGACTGAGGTAGTCCTTTATTGTTTAGCTGGGAATTTTTCTTTTCTTTTCTTTTCTTTTTTTTTTTTTTTTTTTTTTTTAGCTTAAGGATTAGCCTGATGTAAAATCTAAGTCTTCTCAGGTCTTTCCTCAACATGCATCTTGCCTGGGTCCATGTGTGGCTTTCTCAATTCTCCTGCTGCTTTAATACAGTTGCTTTTAATGTCTTTATTTCTCTGAGTCATACACAGAGAAATGTATTAGATGATCTCTTCTATATCACTACCTATAATATCTTGCCCTACATGTCTGGAGGTCTGTAGTCTCATAAGCTGAAGCTTTCACAAGCTGTGGCTACCACTTTTTCCCAACTGAGTTCTGACTTAAGCAAGACAAAGAGCAGTCTTTCAGGCTAGCCACTAGAAAAGTTAGAATGTTGCAAATAAGAACTGTTCTGCTCCTTTTGGTTCCTGAGAGGAAATTGAGAACTGAGATGCCTCCTCCTCCAGACCAAGATCAAGCTGTGCTGGAGAAGCTGTGAGAGAACAGCAAGAACAAGTAAAAACACCATGAAATTCCATGTCATTTTTAATGTGGCTTTTTCTTGATGAAGTGTTCATTTGTTTGGTATAGACTTTTACTGTTTTGCGGAGCTCTCATAAGGTTATTTCAGCTGGTTTATGGTTGTTTTTAAATGTTTCCTGGGGGGAAATAAGAATTTGGATCCTCCTAGCATGCCATTTTTGGTATCATTATCTCTTAAAAAGGACCATTTCCCCTAATATCAGCCATACAATTTCATGGCCATTATATTCTTTATTTTATCCTTTCTCAAATGCCTGATTCAATTTTTTTGCTATATGTCCTTCTACCAGTATATTACCCAATTCAGCCCTGGGGAAAGTTGTAACAATCTCTTTGCTATACTATATCAGTGTCTATTCATGCTCCACATACCATAGAGATTTGTTTCTCATTTCCATTTATCTGAGGGGCCTGTGAATTATAGTTCATGGACTGATTGCATGTTTTAATAAAAAAAAAGTTTAGTTAGAATATAGCCACTCCCATTCATTTATGTATTGTCTATGACTGCTTTCAAGCTACTGTAGCAGACGAGTATTTATTACAGTGACTATATGGCCTGCAAAGCCATATATTTTTTATTTTTTAAATTTTATTTTATTTATTTATTTTTTTTGCGGTACATGGGCCTCTCACTGTTGTGGCCTCTCCCACTGTGGAGCACAGGCTCTGGATGTGCAGGCTCAGCGGCCATGTCTCACAGGCCTAGCCACTCCACGGCCTGTGGGATCTTCCTGGACCAGGGCACGAACCCATGTCCCCTGCATTGGCAAGTGGACTCTCAACCACTGCGCCACCAGGGAAGCCCTGCAAAGCCATATTTGCTAACTGTGTCTTTAAGAAAAAGTTTGTCACTGATCTAGCTGGTGGATGATCCAACTCCAGAATCTCATCTCAGCATCTGTTTTCTCAGAACAATCCTGGTAGCAGCTGTCGCTGGTTGGGTTCCTTGTGAACAGACTTTGAAATTGAGATTAATGTGCAGAAATTTATGAGAGAATATTCTCTGATTTAGTACTTTAGAAGAAAGGGGAAGAAAATAGGAGTAGAAAGAGAGAAAAGCTGTGTTGTGATGGAATTACAACAAAGGTCTTAAGTGATATCATAGGGAGCTCTGAAACTGGGATGGCCTGTCAGAGTTGTTCAAAGTTTGGGTGAGGAAACTGGTTTTTTGTACTTCCTCATTGATCATTGGACACAGACTTCCCTGGAAAGTGATCATGCTCTTGAGGAAGATAGTTTTCAAAGTCAAGAACAATTTCTGGAAGAAAGTTATCATTTGGCAGCACTGTCAGAACCTGGGAAAAAGTCCTTTAATCCTCAAGATGAGATCTGGCGACGCATCACAGCATCTGCTACAGGTAAATTGTTTGTATTACAATGTATTTTTTTTCAGTATTTTTGTTCTGTGTGTGTGTATATATATGTATATATGTATATATATACATATATATATACTTATTAAGTAGACTTCTATAAAACTTTAATTGAAACTGAATTATCCCTTTACTATTTAGTAAATAATTCTAGTTTTTTCAAGAACTTTAATAGCAGAAAATTGCCTTTTAATAGTTCCATTATATTTTGTATGAAACTGTATGATATGCTACATTATTGAACTGTGTTATTAAAGAAAATAAAGAAAAAAAGTAAATGTATGTTTAAAGGCAAGAAATGATAACTGTAAATATGGTATGTCTATGATCCTATTTCATATGTTTAGGTTCAATGTCTGATCAAGTTACAAATTTATATCATTAATAAAAAAGGAAGATTTTTTTCTGATATCTTTCCACATTATAAAGAATAAAAGCATTATTTAAGTGGTTCTCTTGGAATTATATGTTTCAACCTAAGCTTCTGAAAAAGAAAGGCTATATAATTTGAATCAACATGAAGTTTTATCAATTCATAATCTTATTTCCCTAATGCAAATCATACTTGAATTCCATTTGAATGAGAAAATGAATATTTTCTTCCATATGTTCTAATTTATTCCACCCTTCTGGAGATTTCTTATATGCTAAACACTTAGGATTGGCTTTGCCAAAGTCCTTAGCATGGTGGCATTCCAGTTGTCATTGCCTTTGTGTATGATTTATTTAGTCTTTCAGCCTATTGTTTTAGAAAGAAGTTTTAGACAGCACTTAAATGTATGTTTTTATCTTTACCTCAAGAATACCTTCAGCAGCTTGGCAGATTTAAAGGTACTCTATCAAGTTCTCCAGTTGTTCTCTGTATCTGCAGTTCAAAGCATCTGTAGCTAAATTGTTACTTTTCTATTCATTATGATACTTCAGGCACTTAAAGAAATAGAGGCAATATTATCCACTCTAATCTTCCATACAGATTTTTCTGTAGGCTATTTAAATCCATCATAAGTAAAACATTTAGTGAATTCCTGCTGAGCAATTTGGACGGAAATAAAGTAGAGAATTTTTTAGTACATTAAAATGCATAGACAGGCAGCTATGTAATGAGATAATAGCTACATGAAAACAACTAAAGAATGTTTGTCAAAAGCATTTTACACCTCCATGACTTCTATTTTTTAAACTTAATTAAAGCTACACATTTTTGTAGTTAAGATTTTTTTTTCCTTTTTCACTTAAAACCAAAGCTTGCATATGGAATTTTCTGACTTTATATGGGTCAAGTACTTTGGTGATATAAGATGACAAATTTATTGTGCAACATAAATTAGAGGTTATAATTGCTGTGATGTTCTATTATACAGTTTAATAATAATAAATACTAACCTAGAATTGCTACTTTTATTCTATACTACTTCTAAGAGATCATTTACTATCACCACCTGATTATATCCATTCTCCAAAGAATCACCACCACAGGAATTACCTACTTTAAGATATTTTACAAAAAAACAGTGACAATACAATAACTCTGAAAGATCAGCCATGCAGTCTGCAGGTAATTATAAAATGTATATCTCTGGTGATTATATTTCTTCTTTCTGTTGTCAACCACTATTTTTGGAATGATATCAACACAAAATTAAATATTGACCTACAGAAGTTCCTCTTGTCTCTTCCTTTCAATAAATTCTTATTTATATCTAACAAACACAGAGAAGAGTTCAGAAGCTATTAGACAAGCCTGGATAAAAATAGAGATGATAATGAAAGGAGAAAAAAAAAGTATCACTGCTATAGAGTGCTATGTTTGAATTAATGTGTATAAACATGTAAAACAATTTATGCAAAAATTAAATTAAGTTATATAACTGGAAAATCAGGAAAGGAGAGAACAATATTTCCTTTGTGTTCTTTATGTGTTGGGAATTTCCCTAGAAAATATTAATATTCTTTCTAATTAGAGAAATGTGAGGTAAAATTCCTACTGACCATGTTTAATATTTGGTTAGTGATCATTGTTTGGCCCACAATATACCAGGAATCAAAGATAATTTTGTACTAATTAGAAAGAGCAGAAGAAAAGCTTTATTGCTAAATATAGCTCTCAAAGCAAAATAGAGCAGATAAACCAATAGTAATTAGACTACCATTTCTCTGACAGTTTCTCAGAGAAAAATAAATGAGCTGATTTATTCGTTACTTACACATATTTATTATTTCCAATTATATTCTAGATTCTGTGAGTATATCTATGAACATCACATAGTTCTTAACTTCATAAAGTGAAATTATAGTGAGGGAGAAGATACTAAACATATAATATAATGACAAGTAGTGATTAAGACCATGGAGACAGATAAATCAGTAAAATTGTAAAATTGTACAGATCCTTGAAGGCAATGGTATATTTTACAGGCCATTACAAGGATTTTGGATTTTCTTCTAATTCTTGTGGGGATCCCTTGGCTGAGCTTGAGCCAAGAAGTAAATTCATTTTACTTATGCTTTTAAAACAGATATTCAGATTCTGCCAAGATGGAGTAACTCAGTTCATCCCTGGTCTTCTATATTTCAATGAAACCTCTAGAAGTTACACTATAATCAAGCATAGGAAGACTGAAATGTGGAAAGAAGATGGACAGTCTAGGTACCTCAGGACTTGAGGAATGACATGGTGTTGAATTCCAAATGTTTTCTTATTGCTAACAATATATCCAACAGGTCACTGAACAAGCCTCCAACCCAGAATTACCAGCAGGTTCAGACAAGAAAAGCTCTAAAAAAATCCTGGTCCTCCATCCATTGGACATGCAACCAGGTGGAATAACAACAGAAAACCTGTTTTTGGAAATACACATCCTACCCTACTCTATACAAACATCAAAGAAAAAACTACAACCAAGCCCCAGTATTTCAACAGGTCCAAACAAGGAGTGGCTATATTAATATCACAAAATTAGTCCTCAGATCAAAGACAATTTCTAGAAATAAAGAAGTGTATTACTTAAAGATAAAGTGGTCAATGCACCAGAAAGACAAAAACCTTAAATATGTAGACACCAAAAATAAGAGTCTGAAAATACATGAAAAAACAAATAGAGCACAAAAGCAAAAATAGATAAGTTGGACTATATCAAAATTGTAAACCTCTCTGTGTCAAAGGACACACTCTACAGAGTTAAAAGGCAAATGTATAAAATGGTTGAAAATGTTGGCAAATATTATATATCTGTTACAAGATTAATATCCAGAATATATAAGGAATTCCTACAATTCAACAACAGCAACAAAAAAATAAAACCAATTTTTAAAATTAAAGACTCTAATAAATATCTCTCCAAAGACAATATACAAATGGTTAATAAGCACATGAAAAGATGGTCAACATCACTAACAATTAAGAAAATGCAAATCAAAACTACAATGAAAAACAAAAACTACAATGAGAAACCATCACATACATATTAGGATGACTATTATAAAAAATCAGAAAATAACAAGTGTTGGTAAGGATGTAGAAAAAACAGAATCCTTGTGCACTTTTAGTATGAATGTAAAATGGTACAGCTGCTAAAAACAGACTGGCAGTTCCTCAAAAATTAAAAATAGAATTTCTATATGATCCAGCAATTCCACTTCTGGGTATAAACCCAACATATTTGAAAGCAGGGATTCAAACTGATATTTGTACACTCATGTTCATACAGTGTTATTCACAATAGCCAAATTGTAGAAGCAACCTAAGGGTCCATTGACAATGAGTGGATAAAGAAAATGTGGTATATGCATACAATGGGATATTACTCACTCTTAAAAAAAAATTCTGATACATTCTACAACATGGATGGAACCTGAAAACATTATGCAAAGTAAAATGTCAGTTACAAAAGGAAAAATACTGTATGATTACACTTATATGAGGTACCTAGTGTAGCCAAATTTTTAGAAACAAAAAGTACAATGGTAGTTAGCAGGGTTTAGGCAGGTGGGAGATTGGAAAGTTATTGTTTAAATTGTAGAGTTTCCATTTGGAAGGATAAAAAAAGTTCTGGAGATGAATGGTGGTGGTGGTTGCAAACAATGTGACTGTACTTAATAACACTAAACTATACACTTAAAGATGGCTAAAATAATGAATTTTATCTTAAGTATATTCTACTATAATAAAAATAAAATTTAAAAAACATAGAAGAAAGTATTTTGGGATCTAGAGCTAAAAAAAGATGTTTTAGACTTTATACCAAAAAGCATGACCCATAAAAAGGAAAAGTTGAAAAATTGAACCTTATCAAAATAAAAAAACGTGAATTGTGAAAATCCCTGAAAGAGGATAAAAACAAGCCATATGGCAGAGTATTTGCACTCCTGGACATTTACCCCAGAAAAAATAAAGACTTATATAACACAAAAAAACAGTACATAATGTTTATAAAAGCTTTATTTATGTTAGACATTACCAGGAAACAATCCATAAGTGCTTCAACGGGTGAATGGTTAAACAAATTGTGGTACATCCATGCTATGGAATACTACTCAGAAAGAAAAAGGAACAAACTATCAATACATACAATAACTAGGATAAATATCCAAGAATTTTGCTAAGTGAAAAGAGCCAATACCGAAATTTACATACTGTGTGATTTCATCTTTTAAACAGTCTCTCAGTGGCAAAATTATGGAAATGTAGAGCAGATTATTGGTTGCCAGGGATTGAAGGGGTAAGAGAAAATTTAGTGTAGATAAAAAAATGGCAACAGGAGGCATCCTTGTGGTTGTTCAGCTGTACTGTTTCATGACTACATCAATGTCAATATCTTGGTTATGATATTGTATTATAGTTTTGTAAGATGTTAACACTGAGGGAATATAGGTATAGGGTCCATGGAATCTCTTTGTATAATTTCTTAGAAATGTCTGTGGATTTATAGTTACATAATAATAAATAATTTAATAAAAATGTACTCTGACTAATATGTGCATATAGACTGTGGAAGACAGGACTAGAAACAAACAGATCCATTAGGAGTTAATTGTAAGAGTGGCTTGCCCTATAGTCATATCTACAGAAGTTTGAGAAGAGGTTATACTTTGTATATATTCTGAAAGCAGGACTAACAAAATTTGTGGATAGATTATTTTGAAGTGTAAGGAAAAGAGAGGGATCAAGATGACTCCCATGTTTTTTGACCACCTAGAGGGATGGGGTAGCGAGGGTGGGAGGGAGGGAGATGCAAGAGGGAAGAGTTATGGGAACATATGTATATGTATAACTGATTCACTTCGTTATAAAGCAGAAACTAACACACCATTGTAAAGCAATTATACTCCAATAAAGATGTAAAAAAAAAAAAAGATGACTCTCATGGAAACTTGATTCCATTTATCAAGCTGAGGAAGCCTAGAAAGAAGCAAGTTTCAGAGTTGGTGGTAATCTGGAATTTAATCTTTCATCTATTATGGTAGAGACACCTGTTAGAAATCCTAGTGAGATGACAACTAAGGAGTTAGATATGTGAGTCTGTAGTTCAGAATGGAGATGTGAATTGGAGATAGCAGTTTTGGAGTCTTCAGCATATAATTCATATTTACAGCCGTGAGACTAGATACAGCCACTTAAGGATTTAACAGGAATAAGCCTTGGAGACTTCTTTGGGAAGAGAATTTTAAAAAAGGAACAATAAGTAAAGTCAGCAGGAAAAAACAGTTTGTGTTATCACGACAGTGAGATAGAAGAAAAGAATGGTAAACATGATGTTGAAAATGGGTTTTCAAAAGAGATGGAGTGATAAACTTAAGTCCTGTGCTTCTGTGCCACGTTGTAAGATGAAGGGTAAGACTTTGCCAATACATTTGGCAACATTAGAGATCCCTGTCAAGAGAAGTACTAACAAGTTCAATTTCAGAAGAGTAAACAAACAAAAGTCTAATTGAAATGGTCCGAGGAAAAAATTGTTATATGAAGATGACAGTAAGTTGAGCAATTTATCTGCATATAAATTTTTACTCTAAAGAGGAACAGAGAATTAGAACGGTAGAGAGTGGCAGATTTATGGCTGTGCGAGGATTTTATATTTTAGATGAAAATATTACAGCAAGTTTGCATTTGGAAATGAGCCAACGTAGTGGAGAAGTTAATGATGCAAGAGAGAGAGAAATCATTACACAAGCAGAGTCCTTGAGTAGAAGAGAAAAGATGGGATCTATTGCTCAGGTGTAATGGGGAGTAATAAAATAGAAGCAAGACTAATTCTTCCCTTATACCAAGAGGGAGAAAAGAGTATTTTCATAGTTGTTTATAAGTTGGTAGTTTCATCATAGAAAATAAGAAGTTTTCTTCTGATAATTTTCTTTTCTCAGTGGAAAAAAACAGTAACTTCATCAGCTGAAACAGGATAAGGAAGGGAATTGGAAGTTCCAAGATAGAGGAGAAGATATGAAATTATTTCAGATATTGACATCGTAAATTGACTAGGCAGGATTAACAAACTTACCAGGAAGTGCTAAAGACTCACTTACCATTTGTAGTCAAATATTTAAGTAAGACAAGTTAGCAAATTTGTTTGTTTTTCCTAGCCTTATTCACCTGCTTAGGTACAGATGTGAGTAGGTGGCATATTGGATCATGAAGGTTGTTGTTTGTTCAGGAATGTTTTTAGAGATAAAGGGGCCAGAGGTTTGAGAGGGACAAGAGAGTTACTGGAATGATGAACCTTGGAACTAGGCTAGATAAAAAGGGATGTAAAAATATGACCAGAATAAGGGATAGTGAAGATCTGGTAAGGTCAATTGATTAGAGGTCCAATTAGGGCTGGAGAATTATAGAAGTGCAAGAATAGAGAGGACTTGAACTGAAAAATATAGCAGTTATATGTCCAAGAGTGGGAGGTTTGAACTTGAAATTTTGGAGGTGGTAATTATTGGTAAAGAAAAGGTTATGACCATACATACATGAGGCTGAAATGGATGGAGGAAAAAGTAATTGCAGGGGAGGAAGTAAAGAATTTACAATTCATAATGTTGGATTGATCATTTTTATGAATGTTAAAATCACTAAGAATTATGACATAAAGAGTGGTGTTGAGAAAGAAGATGGTGAGCTAGATGTTAAAAGACACAGTGAGTGAAGGAGAGTATATGTGAGAATGGTGGACAATTATAGCAAGGAGGAACACCAGAGGTCATGTGATAGGATGTATTACAAGGAGGAGGTGTTTAAGCTAATAGAAATAAGCTCCAAATTCTGATTTAATATTTTTTTGAAGCTGAACCAGTGAAAAGCTGACCCCATAAAAGTAGAACTGCAAATGTTTGAGGTTCTAACATTAACCCTGGCCTTTTTAGATAGTATTAAATGAATTCTATTTTGGACAAGACATATGAAGACTCTTGCAGATAAAGCTAAGCATGATTCAAGATCTATATCTGTTGCAAGCTATAACTTTTCTGAGAGAAGAAAAAATGTGTGTTTATATGATAGGGAGAAAATATATATGGGAATCAGTATATATATATATATATATATATATTCTTCATTCAAAACATCTCAGCACAACTCACCTTAACTGTCCTTCAATCTAAATCATCATCTTCTTGTCTTCTCAAATACAACTAATATTTATTGAACATTTACTGTGTAATTTACTGTTCCAATTTTTCTACGTGCATTAATTTATTTATTACCAACAACTCATGAAGTTGGAACTATTATTATCTTTCTTTTAGAGATGACAAAACTTAAGCATTGAAAGAATGAGTAACATCATCATTGCACAGTATATAAGGACTAAACTCAAAACTTCACCTCAAGTTGTATCACTTCAGAACTCAGTGTTAATTGCTATCATTGCTATCCTATGCTATCTCAAGCAAGAGAGAGTTCATCAGACTTCTTAATAAAAAAATAAAACTCTGTTAAATATAATAATCTAGTATAAGATAGTCAAGTTTTGTTTATTTTTCCTACCATTGGACATGTGACTTTAAAACGGAATGTTACAGAAAAAACAGAAACATTATCTTAAGAAAAAAGCTACATGTGTAAAATAATAGAACATAGATATGTTGGTCTTTGCTTCCAATTACTGACACAAAGCTTCCAAATCCCTTGTAATTTCCTAAATGACAAAAACACTAGGAGTATCTTTTGTTCTAATAGTTGGTCTTTGACTCTGGTTCCTGACACAGTTCCTAAATTCCTTGGAATTTCCTCAGTAACAGGACTGTCTTTTGTTCTAACAAGGTGACTCGATAGTCTGCTAGATAGCTTTAGGATGAGGATTGGTCTCCAGAAGGACTAAGCTATGAGTAGATGCTTCGAACTTTCAGCCCCACCTCCCATTCTCCTGGAAAGGGAGAAGAGCTGGAGATTGAGATAATTATTGATCATACCTACATGAGGAAGCCTCCATAAAATTCCCCAAAGTATGGAGTTTGGAGAGCTTCTTGGTTGGTGTGCACATCTATGGACTGGGAGGGTGGCACACCCCAACTGTAAAGGGACAGAAGATCCTGCACTTGGGATACTTCCACACCTTGCCATATGTATCTCTCCATCTGGCTGTTCATGTATATCATTTATCATATCATTTGTTATATAATAAACTGGTAAAAAACAAATGTTTTCCTGAGTTCTTTGAACCATTCTAGCAAATGATTGAATCTGAGAAGGGGGTTATCGAAGTCTTTAATTCATACCCCATCAGTCAAAAGTACAGGTGAGAACCTGGATGTGCTATTGGTATATGAGGTTGGAGGAGCACTGAGCACTTAACCTGTGGGGTCTGTGCTAATTTGTTAGTGTCAGAATTGAATTTTAGGACACCCAGCTGGTGGAATTTCACATAGTGGAATTGTGAGTGAATTTGGGATTGGAAAGTGAGTTATTTTTCACATTTTGCTTTTCTTTATTGTTTGTAATTTTAATATTTATATGCAGTCCTGCTGTAATGAAAGAATATATTTCATTAGATATATGATATACAGAGAGATATTTATACAGATTCAGTGAAATAATGTGCAGATGTTAAAACAAATGAGGTAGACATCTATACTAAATCGTATATATCTTAAACACATATAGTTGAATGAAAGAAAATTGCAAAAGAAAATATATAGTATGATATCACTTGTGTAAAAAGCATATATATATATATATATATATATATACACCAATATTATATATATATTGAAATATATGCATGTAGCTCTATCTAGTTATCCTTCTATTTATTTGTTTATGCACTGAAAATATATGGAAGCTTACAAATCAGACTTTATTATTGGTTACTTCTGGGGAGGGTTGTTGGAGGGGAAATGAAGGTCTTTTACTGATTAAGTTAAATGTCTCTCTTCCTTCTAAATTTCCTTTCTACAAAAAGCCTGTATTGAATGTATTGATTAAAACATTTAGAACTATTTAAACTAGTTCAATGCATTATGAAACATTTGCATTAGGGCATTACATGTATGAGTATGAAGGATGCAATACTGAAAGAAATATGTCATTATGTCAGTTTTTTTCTGCTGTTTTCAAAAAATTAAGGTACGTTATAAAGATATTTTATGTTCTGTACCTTCTCTCTTTTATGTCTCTTTTCTAGTTCCATGCTAGAACAGCAACATTTTTTTCCTTTTTAGTATGATAGATAGATAGGTATATAGTAGTCCATTTGTGATCACTTCCTCAGTCAAAATGCTCTTACTGTCAAAGGAACAGTAATTTGGAGACATCACGAATGTACCTAATAGAAGACTAGAAACACTGTATAGTAGATTGTACAGAAGAGAGATACTAAGGGAGAAAAATCATAGTTCCATTTTCCCTTTCCCTATCTTAATTATATTTGTCTAAAATACTAAATTTCTTTCAGTTTTAGGTCACCAATGTCATCCCCTAGTCATTAAGAGTATGGAAGGCTGTAATAGCAAACAGAAAGCTTTGATTTCAGTTGTGGATTCACCATTTACTTTTATAAGTCATTTAACATATCTGAACTAGTTTTCTTAAAATTTAGAGTGACGATTATACTATCATTGTGAGGACCAAAAGAATATAGCTTATTAGACTCTCTTATAATTTTTAAAATAATATTTATGCTCAATGGGGAAAAAAAAACCTGAAAGTTTTCCCTCCAGTATCAGAAAGAAGGCAAGGACACCAACTCTTACCAATTCAATGCAACAGAGTAGTAAAATTTCTAGCCAGAGCAATTAGCAAGGAAAAATAAATAAGAGAAATCCAAATTTTGAAGAAAGAACATTCTCCTTGTTTGCAGCTATCATGATCCTAAATGTACAAAACCTACAAAAATAGTTACAACTAATAAGTTCAGTAGTTTCAGGATACAAAATCAACATACAAAAATCAGAAAGGGAAATTAAGAAAACAATAGCATCAAAAAGAATAAAATATTTAGGAGTAAACTTAACTAAGAAAGTGAAAGACTTGTATAGTGAAAACTTATAAAGCATTTGATGAAAACTTATGCACAGCAAAGGAAACAATCAATACAATGAAAAGGTAACCTACATAATAGGAGAAAATATTCACAAACCATATACCTGATAAGGCATTAATCTCCAAAATATATAAGAAACTCCTACAACTCAATAATAATAATAAAAAACATTAAATGTCCAGTAAAAAATGGGCAGACCTCTCCAAATAAGACAAATAAATGGCCAAAAGGTATACAAAAATATTCTCAATCTCATATTATTTTGGAAAATGCAAATCAAAACCACAATGAGATACTACCTATTACCTCACACCTGTTAGGATGTTTGGCAATTAAAAAAAAAAGGTAAGTGTTTTTAAGGATGTGGAGAAATTGAAAACCTTGCACACTGTTAAAGGAAATGCAAAATGATGCAGTCACAATGGAAAACAGTATAGAGGTTCCTCAAAAAATTAAAAATAAAACTACCATATAATCCAGCAATTCTACTTCTTGGTATTTATCCAAAATATTTGAAATCAGAATCCTAAAGAGTTATTATTACTCCCATGTTAATTGCAGCACTATTTGCAATAGCCAAGATGTGGAAACAACCTAAATGTCCCTTGACAGATGAATGGATAAAAAAATGTGATCTGTACATACGATGAAATACTATTCAGTCTAAAAAAGAAGGAAATCCTGCAATATGCAACAACATGGATGAAATTTGAGGACATCATGCTAAATGAAATGTCAGTCACAGAAGAACAAATACTGCATGATTCCACTTATATGGCATAACTAAAATAGTCAAACTCAAGAGAAGAAGAGAGTATATTGGTGGTTTCCAGGGGCTGGATAGAGGGGAAAATGATTTGCTAATCAATGGCTATAAAGTTTCAATTATGTTATACAAGGTAAATAAGTTCTAGGGACCTGCTGTATAATATTGTGCCTATAGATAACAAACTTCTACTTAAAAATCTCTGTAGAAGATAAAGCTCATGTTAGTGTTCTTACCACAATAAAATAAAAAAAAAAAACAATATGCTAATGTACTTACAAACTGTTATAAATGTTATCAATAATATATTTTCTATGCAGGAGAGACATGTTCCCCATTTCCTGAAATAGAAAATATATTGGAATTCAAAAATAGTCTGATTTCCAACTATATCATCAACACAATTCTTCCACGCTAATGAGGTCATAGGATTTAGTGTTGTGTCCGCTGAAAATAATAAGTATCAAGTATGTACATTTACATTATCACATTAAGGTGGATAATCATGTCAGTATTGCCAGAATTGTATGTTTTTAATAGTGAATGAGGTACAGTAAAATGTAATATAGGTGTATGTGTTGTAGGAAACAAAGAAGGCATTCAAATTGTTCTTAGACTATGGTCGGATAAAATACAAGATTACCTGTTAAAGTTACATTTCAGATAAACAAATGAAGTTCAAAGTTAACAGGGCATCTTGTGTCTTTATTTGTTAAATCTGGCAATCCAATGTTAGATCAGTCTTCTTAGTCATATTTTATATCTATAAGAAAATTTAATCCTTGCTCTGCTCTTCCCAGCAATAAGTGGTGCATCACTTTGAAATTATGCCCATTCTCCATCCCAAAACAGATCCATGCACACAACCAGAATAAAGCAGGACCCTGAGTCAGACCAAATGTGGGCACGAGCAAGATGATTGGCCAGAGACAATCAGAAAGCTAACATCATTACCATAAACCATGAGACTGTGAGCCACGTGGCAGAGCAGTCCTTCTGGGTTCCCTTATCCTCTTGCTCTCGGCCCAGGCACCCCTTCTCAATAAAGTCTTTTGCTTTGTCAGCATGTGTGTCTCCTCGGAAAATTCATTTCTGAGTGTTAGACAAGAGCCCACTCTCAGGCCCTGGAAGGGGTCCCCATCCTGCGTTGTGTGTGTGTGTGTGTGTGTGTGTGTGTGTGTGTGTGTGTGTGTATATATATATATGAAGAGATTTATTATAAGGAACTGGCTCACACAATTCTGAAGGTTGAGAAGTCCCACGATCTACTCTCTGCAAGCTGGAGACCCAGGAAAGCCTAAGAACCAGGAGCACCAATGGTGGAGAAGGTTAATACTCAGCTCAAACAGTCAGTCAGGAAGGACTAAATTCTTCCTTCCATTTACCTACTGAAAGACATCTTGGTTGCTTCCAAGTTTTGGCAATTATGAATAAAGCTGCTATAAACATCTGTGTACAGGTTTTTGTATGGACATGTTTTTAAAAACGTTGGATAAATGCCAAGGAGTAAAATTGCTAGATTGTATGGTAAAAGCATGTTTAGTCTTGTAAGAAACTGTGACACTGTCTTCCAAAGTGGCTGTACCATTTTGCATTCCCATCAGCAATATATGAGAATTTCTTTTGCTCCTCATCCTTGTCAGCATTTGGTGTTGTCATTGTTCTGGATTTTGGCCATTGTAATAAGTATGTAGTAATATCTCATTATTATTTTAATTTAAATTTTCCTGATGACATATGATGTGGAATATATGCTTATTTGCCATTGGCATAGGCCATTGGTGAGGTGTCTGTTCAGGTCTTTGGCCCATTTTATTTTTTTTTTTTTTTTTTTTTTTTTTTTTTAACATCTTTATTGGGGTATAATTACTTTACAATGGTGTGTTAGTTTCTGCTTTATAACAAAGTGAATCAGTTATACATATACATATGTTCCCATATCTCTTCCCTCTTGCGTCTCCCTCCCTCCCACCCTCCCTATCCCACCCCTCCAGGCTGTCACAGAGCACCGAGCCAATATCCCTGTGCCATGCGGCTGCTTCCCACTAGCTATCTACCTTACTACGTTTGTTAGTGTGTATATGTCCATGACTCTCTCTCGCCCCGTCACAGCTCACCCTTCCCCCTCCCCATAACCTCAAGTCCGTTCTCTAGGAGGTCTGCGTCTCTATTCCTGCCTTACCCCTAGGTTCTTCATGACATTTTTTTTTTTCTTAAATTCCATATATATGTGTTAGCATACTGTATTTGTCTTTTTCTTTCTGACTTACTTCACTGTGTATGACAGACTCTAGGTCTATCCACCTCATTACAAATAGCTCAATTTCGTTTCTTTTTATGGCTGAGTAATATTCCATTGTATATATGTGCCACATCTTCTTTATCCATTCATCCGATGATGGGCACTTAGGTTGTTTCCATCTCCGGGCTATTGTAAATAGAGCTGCGATGAACATTTTGGTACATGACTCTTTTTGAATTTCGGTTTTCTCAGGGTATATGCCCAGTAGTGGGATTGCTGGGTCATATGGTAGTTCTATTTGTAGTTTTTTAAGGAACCTCCATACTGTTCTCCATAGTGGCTGAACCAATTCACATTCCCACCAGCAGTGCAAGAGGGTTCCCTTTTCTCCACACCCTCTCCAGCATTTATTGTTTCTAGATTTATTGATGATGGCCATTCTGACTGGTGTGAGATGATATCTCATTGTAGTTTTGATTTGCATTTCTCTAATGATTAATGATGTTGAGCATTCTTTCATGTGTTTGTTGGCAGTCTGTATATCTTCTTTGGAGAAATGTCTATTTAGGTCTTCTGCCCATTTTTGGATTGGGTTGTTTGTTTTTTTGTTGTTGAGCTGCATGAGCTGCTTGTAAATTTTGGAGATTAATCCTTTGTCAGTTGCTTCATTTGCAAAAATTTTCTCCCATTCTGAGGGTTGTCTTTTGGTCTTGTTTATGGTTTCCTTTGCTGTGCAAAAGCTTTGAAGTTTCATTAGGTCCCATTTGTTTATTTTTGTTTTTATTTCCATTACTCTAGGGGGTGGGTCAGAAAGAATCTTGCTGTGATTTATGTCATAGAGTGTTCTGCCTATGTTTTCCTCTAATAGTTTGATAGTTTCTGGCCTTATATTTAGGTCTTTAATCCATTTTGAGCTTATTTTTGTGTATGGTGTTAGGGAGTGTTCTAATTTCATTCTTTTACATGTACCTGTCCAGTTTTCCCAGCACCATTTATTGAAGAGGCTGTCCTTTTTCCACTGTACATTCCTGCCACCTTTATCAAAGATAAGGTGTCCATATGTGCATGGGTTTATCTCTGGGCTTTCTATCCTGTTCCATTGATCTATCTTTCTGTTTTTGTGCCAGTACCATACCGTCTTGATTACTGTACCTTTGTAGTATAGTCTGAAGTCAGGGAGCCTGATTCCTCCAGTTCCTTTTTTTGTTCTCAAGATTGCTTTGGCTATTCGGGGTCTTTTGTGTTTCCATACAAATTGCGAAATTTTTTGTTCTAGTTCTGTGAAAAATGCCAATGGTAGTTTGATAGGGATTGCATTGAATCTATAGATTGCTTTGGGTAGTAGAGTCATTTTCACAATGTTGATTCTTCCAATCCAAGAACATGGTATATGTCTCCATCTATTTGTATCATCTTTAATTTCTTTCATCAGTGTCTTATAGTTTTCTGCATACAGGTCTTTTGTCTCCTTAGGTAGGTTTATTCCTAGATATTTTATTCTTTTTGTTGCAATGGTAAATGGGAGTGTTTTCTTGATTTCACTTTCAGATTTTTCATCATTAGTATATAGGAATGCCAGAGATTTCTGTGCATTAATTTTGTATCCTGCTACTTTACCAAATTCATTGATTAGCTCTAGTAGTTTTCTGGTAGCATCTTTAGGATTCTCTATGTATAGGATCATGTCATCTGCAAACAGTGACAGCTTTACTTCTTCTTTTCCGATTTGGATTCCTTTTATTTCCTTCTCTTCTCTGATTGCTGTGGCTAAAACTTCCAAAACTATGTTGAATAAGAGTGGTGAGAGTGGGCACCCTTGTCTTGTTCCTGATCTTAGTGGAAATGCTTTCAGTTTTTCACCATTGAGGATGATGTTTGCTGTGGGCTTGTCGTATATGGCCTTTATTATGTTGAGGAAAGTTCCCTCTATGCCTACTTTCTGCAGGGTTTTTATCATAAATGGGTGTTGAATTTTGTCAAAAGCTTTCTCTGCATCTATTGAGATGATCATATGGTTTTTCTCCTTCAGTTTGTTAATATGGTTTATCACATTGATAGATTTGCGTATATTGAAGAATCCTTGCATTCCTGGAACAAACCCCACTTGATCATGGTGTATGATCCTTTTAATGTGCTGTTGGATTCTGTTTGCTAGTATTTTGTTGAGGATTTTTGCATCTATGTTCATCAGTGATATTGGTCTGTAGTTTTCTTTCTTTGTGACATCCTTGCCTGGTTTTGGTATCAAGGTGATGGTGGCCTCGTAGAATGAGTTTGGGAGTGTTCCTCCCTCTGCTATATTTTGGAAGAGTTTGAGAAGGATAGGTGTTAGCTCTTCTCTAAATGTTTGATAGAATTCGCCTGTGAAGCCATCTGGTCCTGGGCTTTTCTTTGTTGGAAGATTTTTAATCACAGTTTCAATTTCAGTGCTTGTGATTGGTCTGTTCATATTTTCTATTTCTTCCTGATTCAGTCTTGGCAGGTTGTGCATTTCTAAGAATTTGTCCATTTCTTCCAGATTGTCCATTTTATTGGCATAGAGTTGCTTGTAGTAATCTCTCATGATCTCTTTTATTTCTGCAGTGTCAGTTGTTACCTCTCCTTTTTCATTTCTAATTCTATTGATTTGAGTCTTCTCCCTTTTTTTCTTGATAAGTCTGGCTAGTGGTTTATCTATTTTGTTTATCTTCTCAAAGAACCAGCTTTTAGTTTCATTGATCTTTGCTATTGTTTCCTTCATTTCTTTTTCATTTATTTCTGATCTGATTTTTATGATTTCTTTCCTTCTGCTAGCTTTGGGGTTTTTTTGTTCTTCTTTCTCTAATTGCTTGAGGTGCAAGGTTAGGTTGTTTATTCTAGATGTTTCCTGCTTCTTAAGGTGGGCTTGTATTGCTATAAACTTCCCCCTTAGAACTGCTTTTGCTGCATCCCACAGGTTTTGGGTCGTTGTGTCTCCATTGTCATTTGTTTCTAGGTATTTTTTGATTTCCTCTTTGATTTCTTCAGTGATCACTTCATTATTAAGTAGTGTATTGTTTAGCCTCCATGTGTTTGTATTTTTTACAGATCTTTTCCTGTAATTGATATCTAGTCTCATGGCGTTGTGGTCAGAAAAGATACTTGATACAATTTCAATTTTCTTAAATTTGCCAAGGCTTGATTTGTGACCCAAGATATGATCTATCCTGGAGAATGTTCCGTGAGCACTTGAGAAAAATGTGTATTCTGTTGTTTTTGGATGGAGTGTCCTATAAATATCAATTAAGTCCATCTTGTTTAATGTATCATTTAAAGCTTGTGTTTCCTTATTTATTTTCATTTTGGATGATCTGTCCATGGGTGAAAGTGGGGTGTTTAAGTCCCCTACTATGAATGTGTTACTGTCAATTTCCCCTTTTATGGCTGTTAGTATTTGCCTTATGTATTGAGGTGCTCCTATGTTGGGTGCATAAATATTTACAATTGTTATATCTTCTTCTTGGATCGATCCCTTGATCATTATGTAGTGTCCTTCTTTGTCTCTTTTAATAGTCCTTATTTTAAAGTCTATTTTGTCTGATATGAGAATTGCTACTCCAGCTTTCTTTTGGTTTCCATTTGCATGGAATATCTTTTTCCATCCCCTTACTTTTAGTCTGTATGTGTCTCTAGGTCTGAAGTGGGTCTCTTGTAGACAGCATATGTAAGGGTCTTGTTTTTGTATCCATTCAGCTAGTCTGTGTCTTTTGGTGGGAGCATTTAGTCCATTTACATTTAAGGTAATTATCGATATGTATGTTCCTATTCCCATTTTCTATATTGTTTTGGGTTCGTTATTATAGGTCTTTTCCTTCTCTTGTGTTTCTTGCCTAGAGAAGATCCTTTAGCATTTGTTGTAAAGCTGGTTTGGTGGTGCTGAACTCTCTCAGCTTTTGCTTGTCTGTAAAGGTTTTAATTTCTCCATCAAATCTGAATGAGATTCTTGCTGGGTAGAGTAGTCTTGGTTGCAGGTTTTTCTCCTTCATCACTTTCAGTATGTCCTGCCACTCCCTTCTGGCTTGTAGGGTTTCTGCTGAAAGATCAGCTGTTAACCTTATGGGGATTCCCTTATGTGTTATTTGTTGTTTTTCCCTTGCTGCTTTTAATATGCTTTCTTTGTATTTAATTTTTGACAGTTTGATTAATATGTGTCTTGGCGTATTTCTCCTTGTATTTATCCTGTATGGGACTCTCTGTGCTTCCTGGACTTGGTTAACTATTTCCTTTCCCATATTAGGGAAGTTTTCAACTATAATCTCTTCAAATATTTTCTCAGTCCCTTTCTTTTTCTCTTCTTCTTCTGGAACCCCTATAATTCGAATGTTGGTGCGTTTAATGTTGTCCCAGAGGTCTCTGAGACTGTCCTCAGTTCTTTTCATTCTTTTTTCTTTATTCTGCTCTGCAGTAGTTATTTCCACTATTTTATCTTCCAGGTCACTTATCCGTTCTTCTGCCTCAGTTATTCTGCTATTGATCCCATCTAGAGTATTTTTAATTTCATTTATTGTGTTGTTCATCGTTGCTTGTTTCATCTTTAGTTCTTCTAGGTCCTTTGGCCCATTTTAAATCAGGTTGTTTGTTTTCTTCTTGTTGAGATCTAAGAGTTATTTGCATATTTTGGATAATAATCCTTTATCAGATATGTCTTTCACAAATATTTGTTCTCAGTATGTGGCTTATCTTCTAATTCTCTTAACATTGTCATTCACAGAACAGAAGATTTTACTTTTAATGAAATCCATGTTATCAATTATTTTTTCATAGATTATGCCCTTGGTGTTGTATCTAAAAATGTATTACCATTCTCAACATCATCTAGGCTTTCTCCTGTTATCACCTAGGAGTTTTATAATTTTTATTTTACATTTAGTTTTATGATTCATTTTGAGTTACTTTTTGTAAAAGTTGTAAGGTCTGTGTCTAGATTCGTTTTTTTGCATGTGAATGTCCAGTTGTTCCAGCACCATTAGTTGAAGAGACTATCTTTGCTCCACTGTATTGACTTTGCTCCTTTGTCAAAGGTAATAGACTACATTTATGGGGATCTATTTCTCCACTCTCTATTCTGTTCTACTTATCAATTTGTCTTTTATCATTATGAAATATTACTGTAGTTTTACAATAATCTTGAAATTGGGTATCGTCAGTGCTCCATCTTAGTTTTTCTCCTTCAGTATTGTGTTGGCTATTCTGGGCTTTTTGCCTCTCCACTTAAACTTTAGAATCAGTTTGTTGATACCAAAAAAATAACTTGTTGGGATTTTGCTTGGGGTTGCATTGAATCTATAGATCAGGTTGGGAAGAACTGACATCTTAATAATATTGAGTCTTCCTGTCCATTAGCATGGAATATCTCTCCATTGATTTCATTCATTAGAGTTCTGTAGTTTTCCTTATATAGATCTTATTTTTTTTTTGTTAGATTTATACCGAAGTATTTCACTTTGGGGGAGTGTTAATATAAATGGTGTTGTGTTTTTAATTTCAAGTTCCACTTGTTCGTTGTTGGTATATGGGAAGGCAATTGACTTTTGTATGTTAACATTTTTTCTTACAACCTTGCTATAATCACTTATTAGTTCAGGAGTTCTTTTGTCAACTCTTTCAATTTTTCTACATAGATGTTCTTGTCATCTGCAAGCAAATGTTTTATATCTTCCTTCCAAGTCTGTGCACATTTCACTTTTATTTCTTGCCTTATTGCATAGGCAAGGAGTTCCAGTACCATGTTGAAAAGGAGTGGTGAGAGGGGACATCCTTGTCTTGTACCTCATCTTAGTGGGAAAGCTTCAAATTTCTCACAATTAAGTATGATGTTAGCTGTACGTTTTTTGTAGATAGTCTTTATCAAGTTGAGAAAGCTCTCTTCTATTCCCAGTTTGCTGAGAGTTTTTACCATGAATGGGTATTGAATTTTGTCAAATGATTTTCCTGCATCTATTGATATAATTATGTAATTTTGCTTTTTTAGTTTGTTGATGTGTATAACACTCATTTTGGAAACAGCAACACCCACCTCTTGAGGCTCTGGACATTGCCTAGGTGTTTTATTAAACAGAATGTTACTTATTATTACAAAGAATTACTTATAACTCTATCTCTGTCTGTGTGAGAATGGGTGAGTGAGTGTGTCTTTTTATCTTTTGAGTTCAAGGAAGAATATCCTACTTAGACTTTGCTCAAAGAGCTACTTTGCAAATTGTTTGTCAAGATCCCATTGTGTGTTGACTTAAAATAAATAGACTGCTAGATATTTCTCCAGCAAAGATGAGTTTGTTCATGATAAGCAGAGATTGCAATGTGGGGTCTGCAACCATGGTGAGCCACATTCAAGGCTCCACAAGGTAAGGAAAGGAGAACACTTTTATAGAGTGTCAACAAAAATATTAATTAATAGTCATTATAAGAAAGAAATGAAAAAAATTATTGCTGCAACCTGAGGATTATAACCCAGGAGACAGTCTTTCAGAAATCTCTGAGGACTGTTCTGTCTGTGAGAAGTCAAGGCACAGTTATATAACTTTTTGAGACAAAGGGTTATATAACAAAGTAATGTATTGACAGTTTACATAGTCCAACAAAGTGAGTAGTGGGTTATTGTGAGCCTTTACAGGATTGAGAATGAAATGTTATGTATAATGCTGATGCATAATGCACACTAAAGTAGAGGGGATAGCAGATCAAATGGACAGAAAAATAATTTTATGTTTAAAAATGTACTCATCCTGCCTTAAAAATAATTTTATTTTATTGGATAGAAAAGGAAATTGGAAGGGTTATTGTAAGCAGGGAGTCCATGGCTTTTCATTGGCCGAGTCCTTGACAGGGAAGAGGAGTCTTTATTTTTTCTGTTGGTGCTGCTATTGTTGCAGGGTATGAGAGCTCCCCCTCTGGTCTCCCAACTCTATTTAATTGCAGTTTCTGTTTATTAATTTTTTACATCTATAAGTGATGAATTTTAATATAAGAAAGTTTGGAAATATAACCTAATCAGAAAGTGCTATACCAGTCTGGACTAGTATCATCTAGCAATACAATAATTCTGAAATAGCACTGATATTTAACGAACTATAATAAAAGTCAATCTCTATAATTCCAGTAATATCAATGGCCAATTAAGTAACATGAACAAGCACTTTAAAAACATATAATGCAAAATAATAATAATAATAATGAATTATATTTTTAAATGTAATAAAATTACCTCTATAAAGACTTGAGTAATATTCAAAAGAAGTTGAATGGATTCAAAGGGTGATATCCAGTAGAAAATTTCCAGGAATATGATATTACTCTCTTCCTTTCATGTTCCTGCAAAATAAATTTCAGGGTTTTCCAGTCTGCCCACAGGCAACTTGATTTTTGCCTCCCTGCCCACAAGTGTATTCTAACCGAACATTTCTCTATAAATTTTTATATTCTCTGAATAAATTATGAATAAAATTTTCAAATGTCACCAAGAAGATTGTATGTATCAACATCCTCAGGTTACTATTTGGCAATAAATGTCAGAAGACAATTTTATGGGTTTTAAAGATTATTAGGGGCTTCCCTGGTGGCGTGGTGGTTGAGAGTCCGCCTGCCGATGCAGGGGACACGGGTTCGTGCCCCGGTCCGGGAGGATCCCACGTGCCGCAGAGCGGCTGGGCCCGTGAGCCATGGCCACTGAGCCTGCGCATCCGGAGCCTGTGCTCTGCAGCAGGAGAGGCCACAACGGTGAGAGACCCCTGTACCGCAAAAAAATAAAAATTAAAAAAAAAATTAAAAGAAAAAGATTATTAGCAATCTGTAATGAGCTTTTTGAAGGACCCATTATTTTATGAGTGAGAACAACTGTCAAATAAATGTATTTGTAATGTCAGGAGTTTTATCACCACTTGACTAGAGGCTAAAGTCTAGGTGCTAAATCCCTTCTGGGTTTATATCTCTCAGATAGCTTTCAAATATAGGTATGTCTTTTGAACCTTTCATTAATTTTTCTTTACCTTTTTAAATTAATAATTTAACTTACATTTCTTATGACCCATTATCCCTCATCTATTTCATTAAGGAATCACTGCAGCATTGGAGTTAACCAGTAGCTTTGAGTTACACAGCAATAGCTATGATTTGGAAGCTGAGCCTGAAGCAATGTGGATTTTATGTCACTAGAGATCTTTTCATCTTTTTGTATTTAAAACAGAAGAAAAGATTTTGTCTTTCTCAGAATAATTCATATCCAGTGGATTTTTTCCTATTGAGCAATGAAGCTATAATATTAAGATTGAATATATAAATAATTCTTGTAATTCAAAACATATGAGAAATATAACTACCTCAGAACATTTCATAATGAATGAGATTCTATCATAACATTAAAAAAGGTACATTAATACAAATTAAAGACTTAGAAACTCATTTTTAATTATTTGTGTATTTTATTTTGTATAAATTGGACCATTCCAATGTTGTTGCTATGTAATATATATATATATATATATATATATATATATATATATTCATTGAAGAAAATGATAAATATAGAATTCATAGTTTTCTTTCTGACAAACTATCTTGAAAAAAATTCTGACATTACTGATCTGTGTGTAAGTCTTAGAATTTATAATTCTATTATTCAAATTATAGAGCCTTTCTGTTTGTTTATAACACAGCATTATAGTCTATCAAAATATTTTGTAAATTTAAGTTTTCATTGTCTTGTTTTAGATGGTAAAATATGAGTATTCTACATAGTTATCATTAAGAGATATCATTAAAGATATTTTGAAAGGCACATCAGTATTTGTAAACCAAATTATATTAATTATATAGATCACCAGTATTTATAAATTATAATTTCATCCCCCACTCCCATCCACACACACAATATTTTTCTGTCTCTGATTTCTGATGTTACTGTTTTGTTTTGTTTTGTTGATTTTTTTCTCTCCATTATATATCACATTTTCTGTCTTTGCATACCTAGTAGTTTATTTTTATTTTATTTAATTAATTTTTTTATGCATCAGGTTCTCATTAGTCATCCATTTTATAAACATCAGTGTATACATGTAAATCCCAAACTCCCAATTCATCACACCACCACCCCCATACCCTACCATTTACCACATGGTGTCCATATGTTTGTTCTCTACATCTGTGTCTCTATTTCTGTCCTGCAAACTGGTTCATCTTTACCATCTTTCTAGATTCCACATATATGTGTTAATATACAATATTTGTTTTTCCCTTTCTGACTTACTTCACTCTGTATGACAGCCTCTAAATTCATCCACGTCTCAACAAATGACCCAATTTTGTTCCTTTTTACGGCTGAGTAATATTCCATTGTATATATGTACAATTTGTCTGTCAATGGGCATTTAATTTTTATTTATTTATTTACTTTTGCTGTGTTGGGTCTTCATTTCTGTGCAAGGGCTCTTTCTAGTTGTGGCAAGTGGGAGCCACTCTTCAAAGCAGTGCATGGGTCTCTCACTATCACGGCATATCTTGTTGCGGAGCACAGGCTCTAGATTCATAGGCTCAGTAGTGGCTCACAGGCCTAGTTGCTCTGCAGCATGTGGGATCCTCCCGGAACAGGGCTTGAACGCGCATCCCCTGCATTAGCAGGCAGATTCTCAACCACTGCACCACCAGGGAAGCCCATGTCAATGGGCATTTAGGTTGCTTCCATGACCTGGCTATTGTAACTAGTGTTGCGATTAATATTGGGGTGCATGTGTCCTTTTGAATTATGGTTTTCTCTGGGTATATGCCCAGTAGTGGGAATGTTGGGTCATACGGTAATTCTATTTTTATTTTTTTAAGTAACCTCCATACTGTTCTCCATAGTGGTTGTATCAATTTACATTCCCATCAACAGTGCAAGAGGGTTCCCTTTGCTCCACACCCTCTCCAGCTTTTGTTGCTTGTAGATTTTCTGTTGATGCCCATTCTAACTGGTGTGAGGTGATACCTCATTGTAGTGTTGATTTGCATTTCTCTAATAATTAGTGATGTTGAGCAGCTTTTTATGTGCTTCTTGGCCATCTGTATGTCTTCTTTGGAGAAACGTCTATTTAGGTCTTCTGCCCATTTTTGGATTGGGTTGTTTGTTTCATTAATATTTAGCTGCATGTGATGTTTATATATTTTGGAGATTAATCCTTTGATTCATTTGCAAATATTTTCTCCCATTTTGAGGGTTGCCTTTTAGTCTTGTCTATGTGTTCCTTTGCTGTGAAAAAGCTTTTTAAATTTTATTAGGCCCCATTTGTTTATTTTTGTTTTTATTTCCATTACTCTAGGAGTTGGATCAAATAAGATCTTGCTGTGATTTACCTCAAAGAATGTTCTTCCTATTTTTTCCTCTAAGAGTTTTATAGTGTCCAGTCTTACATTTAGGTGTCAAATCTATTTTGAGTTTCTTTTTGTGTATGGAGTTGAGAGTGTTCTAATTTCATTCTTTTACATGTAGCTGTCCAGTTTTCCCAGCACCACTGATTGAAGAGACTGTTTTTTCTCCATTTTATATACTTGCATCCTTTGTCATATATTAGTTGACCGTAAGTGTGTGGGTTTATCTCTGGGCTTTCTATCTTGTTCCATTGATCTATGTTTCATTTTTTGTGCTAGTACCATATTGTCTTGATTACTGTAGCTTTGTAGTATAGTCTGAAGTCAGGGAGTCTGATTCTTCCAGCTCCATTTTTTTCCCTTAAGACTGCTTTGGCTATTTGGGGTCCTTTTTGTCTCCATACAAATTTTAAGATTTTTTGTTCTAGTTCCATAAAAAATGCCATTGGTAACTTGATAGGGATTGCATTGAATCTGTAGATTGCTTTGTGTAGTAGAGTCATTTTCACAATATTGATTCTTCCAATCCAAGAACATGGTATATCTCTCCATCTGTTGGTATCATTTTTAATTTCTTTCAGCAGTGTCTTATGGTATTCTGCATACAGTTTTTTGTCTCCCTCAGTAGGTTTATTCCTAGGTATTTTATTGTTTTTGTTGCAGTGGTAATGGGAGTGTTTCCTTAATTTATCTTTCAGATATTTCATCATTAGTGTATAGGAATGCAAGAGATTTCTGTGCATTAATTTTGTATCCTGCAACTTTACCAAATTCATTGATTATCTCTAGTAGTTTTCTGATGGCATCTTTAGGATTCTATATGGATAGTACCATGTCATCTGCAAACAGTGACAGTTTTACTTCTTCTTTTCTAATTGGTATTCTTTTATTTCTTTTTCTTATCTGATTGCTGTGGCTAGGAGTTCCAAAACTATGTTGAATAATAGTGGTGAGAGTGGACATCCTTGTCTCGTTCCTGACCTTAGAGGAAATGCTTTCAGTTTTTCGCCATTGAGAATGATGTTTGCTGTGGGTTTTTTGTACATGGCCTTTATTATGTTGAGGTAGGTTGCCTCTATGCCCACTTTCTGTGGAGTTTTTATCATAAAACGGTGTTGAATTTTGTTTAAACCTTTTTCTACATCTATTGAGATGATCATATGGTTCTTATTCTTCACTTTCTTAATATGGTGTATCACATTGATTGATTTTTATATAGTGAAGAATCCTTGCATCCCTGGGATAAATCCCACTTGATCATGGTACATGATCCCTTGATTGTGTTGTTGGATTCCATTGCTAGTATTTTGTTGAGGATTTTTGCATCTATATTCATCAGTGATATTGGTTTGTAATTTTCTTTTCTTGTAGTATCTTTGTATTGTTTTTATATCAGTGTGATGATGGCCTCATAGAATGAGTTTGGGAGTGTTCCTTCCTCTGCAAGTTTTTGGAAGAGTTTGAGAAGGATGGGTATTAGCTCTTCTCTAAATATTTGATAGAATTTACCTGTGAAGCCATCTCTTCCTGGACTTTTGTTTATTGAAGGTTTTTAATCACAGTTTCAATTTCATTACTTGTGATTGGTCTGTTCATATTTTCTATTTCTTCCTGGTTCAGCCTTGGAAGGTTATACCTTTCTAAGAATTTGTCCATTTCTTCAATATTGTCCATTTTATTGTCACTGAGTTGCTTGTAGTAGTCTCTTAGGATGCTTTGTATTTCTGTGGTGTCTGTTGTAACTTCTCCTTTTTCATTTCTAATTTTATTGATTTGAGTCCTCTCCTCTTTTTTTGATGAGTCTGGCTAATGGTTTATCAATTTTGTTTATCTTCTCAAAGAACAGCTTTTAGTTTTATTGATCTTTGCTATTGTTTTCTTTGTTTCTATTTCATTTATTTCTGCTCTGATTTCTTTCCTTCTCTTAACTTTGCGTTTTGATTGTTCTTCTTTCTCTAGTTCCTTTAGGTATAAGGTTATATTGTTCATGTCATATTTTTATTGTTTCTTGAGGTAGACTTTTATAGCTAAAAACTTCCTTCTTAGAACTGATTTTGTTGCATCCCAGGGATTTTGGATTGTCATGTTTTCATTATCATTTGTCACTAGGTATTTTTTTTTATTTCCTCTTTGATTTCTTTGGTGATCTGTTGGCTATTTAGTAACATATTTTGTAGCCTTCATGTCTTTGTATTTTTTATATTTTTTCCCTGTAATTGATTTCTAATCTCATAGTGTTGTGGTCAGAAAAGATGCTTGATATGATTTCAATTTTCTTAAATTTGTTGAGGCTTGATTTGTGACCCAGGATGGGATCTACCCTGGCGAGTGTTCCATGTGCAATTGAGAAGAAAGTGTAATCTGCTGGTTTTGGATGGACTGTTCAATAAATATCAATTAAATCTGGCTGGTCTATTGTGTCATTTAAAGCTTGTGTTTCCTTATTAATTTTCTGTTTGTTTTGATCTTTCCATTGGTGTAAGTGAGGTGTTAAAATCCTCCACTATTATTGTGTCACTGTCAATTTCCTCTTTTATAGCTGTTAGCAGTTGACTTATGTATTAGGGTGCTTCTATGTTGGGTGCATATATATTTATAATTGTTATATCTTCTTCTTGGATTGATCCATTGATCATTATGTAGTGTCTTTCCTTGTCTCTTGTAACATTCTTTATTTTAAAGTCTATTTAATCTGATATTAGTGTAGCTCCTCCAGCTTTCTTTTGATTTCCATTTGCATGCAATATATTTTTCCATACCCTCACCTTCAGTCTGTATGTGCCCCTAGGTCTGAAGTGGGTCTCTTGTAGACAGCATATATATGGGTCTTGTGTTTTTTTTTTTTTTTTTTTTTTTTTTTTTTTTTTTGTGGTACGCAGGCCTCTCACTTTTGTGGCATCTTCCATTGTGGAGCACAGGCTCCGGACGCACAGGCTCATCAACCATGACTCATGGGCCTAGCTGCTCTGCAGCATGTGAGATCTTCCTGGACCGGGGCATGAACCCATGTCCCCTGCATCGGCAGGCAGACTCTCAACCACTGCACCACCAAGGAAGCCCTGAGTCTTGTTTTTGTATCCATTCAACAAGCCAGTGTGTTTTGGTTGGAGCATTTAATACATTCACATTTAAGGTAATTTTTGGTATGTATGTTCCTATTACCATTTTTAAAATATTTTTAATTAATTATGCGAAAAATGAGATACAGATTCTTTTGGGTACTTTCAAAGGCAAAAAACTATTCAAGAAGACAAAGTATTAAACCTTGATAAATTCCACTGTAAGTCAAAATAAATTGACAAATTTTATATCAGGCTACATCCATCAAAACATCATAAAACTTTATCATTAAATTCCATAAATTTATGGGTTCATGTTTATACTATTTTTATCTATGTTATGACATCAAATTTAAAAATAACAAATGTAGTCCAAATTATCCTATCAGCATAGTTTACAGCAACTTGTTGTCCTTTTCCATATATTGAATGATTGTATTTGAGTTATATAAAGTGTTCAGTGCAAAAGAAGTGGAATATTGAGACAACATTTAATGTATTCCTGAATAGAGACCTAGTCTCTGTCTTAATGTTAATAAATTTCCTCCCTAAAACTAGAAATAAGCTTTCATGAAAACAGAAAAACTCCTTTTTTTAAAAATGGGTGACTGTCCATAAAATTTTCTTAGCAAAATAAACCAAGGGAGATACACACATAAACACACACACACACAGCATGTGTGACAAATAACAAGAGATATAGAAGACACATAAAAGTGTCATATAATAGGGGTTGGTCTAGTTTTGTTTTGTTTTTCAGTAGGTCTATTCATTTTAGTCTTTTTAATATTTTTTCCCATCTGCTTTATTGTTGAGTGGGAGATTGCTAAGAAATTGTGGGAAGCCTAAGATTTCAATTCAAAACAAAATTATATTGAAATTGTCCAGCCTCTAGTTTATAAAATTAGGATATGAAAGTTATAATGATAATCACCTTAATTCTAGGTGTCAATTGGGACATTTCCAAATTATTTGAAAATGACAGATTGTTTGGCATTGTCACCTTAAAAAAGTAAGCAGCACTTTAAAAACAAAGTCACATTTCTTCCCTTCCCTTATTCTTAATTTTCCCATACTTGTGCTGTTACTTGAGATGTTCTCTTAAGGCCACATCACTGCTGAAGACTGGGGAAAACTTGGCTAAAATACTGTCAATCCTCTTTCTAATTGGCTATAGGAGTTTCTAAATTATTTCTTCCCCACCTGAGGGTTTAATATTTTTTCTTTTTCAGAATATGTTGTCCCCTATACTCAGTATGTATTATTGTTTTTTAAATAGAAATACCTCAAGGACTCCTAACATTTGAAAGAGCGAGAGAAGACTCTCCAATATACATATTTAAAAAGTTCATTGCTTAAAGTTAGAAGTATATTTCTGATTAAAATATTACCTTCAGGGCTTCCCTTGTGGCTCAGTGGTTGAGAGTCCCCTTGCCGATGCAGGGGACGCGGGTTCGTGCCCCGGTCCAGGATGATCCCACATGCCATGGAGTGGGTAGGCCTGTGAGCCATGGCTGCTGAGTCTGCACGTCTGGAACCTGTGCTCCACAACGGGAGAGGTCACAACAGTGAGAGGCCCGTGTAACACACACACAAAAAAATTACCTTCATTCAAAAATGAATGATTTGAAAAAATTGGCATTGGTGAATATTATAATATATAGTGCCTATAGTATAAGTGTGTTTTAAAGCTGAACCCTCAGTTTGTCTAGATTGCAGCATGTGAGTAATCACAAATAATCCCACAATATAGGTTAAACTAAGGGGCAAGACAGAATTACATGTGTGGTGAAAATTATCTGAAAATTTTCAAACACTTTAATACGGTTTACCAGTGCCAGAGTTCCAAAGTCTCCTAGAAAAACCTAAAATTTATTTGAAATAAAAATTTTAATGGTTTTGATCTTCTCCTGACAGTGAGCTTATGTATCTCTTGACACACAGTGGCAGAGAAGGGGCAGGTTGATTTTTTAAAATTTAAATAAAAAAGAGGAATATATACATTATTTATGAGACGGAATAGACAGATTTCCAGAAAAGTTGGTGCAGTATGAATATCTGGGTTAAAGACTGGAGGGGGGTAAAATCCAAATATCTGGGTCAAAGACTGAAGGGGAGTAAAATCCAAATGTAATGTATCAGATGGACCCAAATCAGAAAGACAAAACACAGATGCTTGAGTTACCCCAGAGCTCTGATTGTGCAAAGAGTGGAAAATGCAGCAGTACCAGCTAATTGCCCAGGGATGGAGCTAGATCAACAATATCTCATTCACACCAAGAATCAGAATACTTACTCTGAAGTGTAGATCTGCATAGGCATCAGCACAAGAACGTGGACACCCTCATCTACAGTGATATGGGTACTCACTAAGCTTTTATATTCACCCAGGCACCAATGTGAGAAGATATAAAAGCAAGAGAAAAAGAAGTATGACAGGAAATTGGAATCTTAATTAACTGAATTGGTTATCAAATAGTAAACTCTATAAATAAAATGGAGAGAAAGCTCACTTTCTCCACCTGAAATTCCAGTTTCTCAAGTCTGCCAAATTCTTTCAACAGGGGTTAAGACTACAGTCAGATTTACAGTGAAGATAATAAAGCTTAAACTCTAGAGTCCTTCACTTGCATTGAGCCAGTTTTAATCATGTATGTGCATGACAGTGTAGAGAAAATGTTTTTATGTTTTGCATAATTACTACTTTTTCAGCAAATTTTAGTGTAATTTGGGACCACAGGTAAAAGACAAGTGTTAGAGGTTAATTCACAACTGAATATATAGTGAGAACTCCAGAGTTATTTCTATGGATGTATGTGTTTATATTTCAAAGGGGAGATGAGACCTGGAGTTATCCCTGTGTTGTAAAGCTGGAGACACAGGGGTTACATTTTCCCTAAAGAGATTTATTTACATTCCAAGTGGTAAGAATTAAGAATTTTTCCCTCTATGTTTCCAAGGAGGTTTTATCAGAAGGGAGTGGGTAAGACCTGCCTCTCCTCTTTATCATGTTGTACCATAAACTTCATGTTGGTATTCAGAATAATGTTAACATATATTAGAATATTAATATATATTAATATGCTATATATTTATGTATAACTTTAATTTTAATTGATTTACTTTTCTTAAAAAAGGGGTACTTGAATTGCATAAATTTCAGACAACATAAAATCTGTTCAAGATTAGATTGGTTCAAGATGGCAGGGTAGAAGGACTTGTGCTCACTCCCTCTTGTGAGAGCACCAGAATCACAACTAACTGCTGAACAATCATCGAGGGGAAGACACTGGAACTCACCAAAAAAGATACCCCACATCAAAAGACAAAGGAGAAGCCATTAAGAGACAGTAGGAGGGGGCACAATCACAATAAAATCAAATCCCATAACTGCTGAGTGGGTGACTTACAAACTGGAGAACACTTATACCACAGAAGTCCACCCACTGGAGTGAAGGTTCTGAGCCCCACGTCAGGCTTCCCAACCTGGGGTTCTGGCAATGGGAGGAGGAAATCTTAGAGAATCAGACTTTGAAGGCTAGTGAGATTTGATTGCAGGACTTTGACAGGACTGGGGGAAACAGAGACCTCACACTTGTAGGGCACACACAAAGTAGTGTGCACACAAGGAACCAGGGTAAGGAGCAGTGACACCATGGGAGACTGAACTAGACCTATCAGCTAGTGTTGGAGGGTCTTCTGCAGAGTGGGGGTGGTGGTGGCTGTGGCTCAACATGGGGACAAGGACACTGGCAGCAGAAGTTCTGGGAAGTATTCACTAGCATCAGTCCTCCAGAGTCCACCATTAGCCCCACCAAAGAACCCGGTAGTCTCCAGTGCTGGGTCACCTCAGGCCAAAAAACCAACAGGGAGGGAAGCCAGCCCCACCTACCAGTGGACAAGTGGATTAAACTTTTACTGAGCTCTGCCCACCAGAGCAACACCCTGCTCTACCCACCACCAGTCCCTCCCATAAGTAAACTTGCACAGCTCTCTTAGATAGCCTCATCCAACAGAGGGAAGACAGCAGAAGCAAGAAGAACTGCAATACTGCAGCCTGTGGAATGAAAACCACATTCACAGAAAGATAGACAAAATGAAAAGGCAGAGAAATTTGTACCAAATGAAGGAACAAGATAAAAGCCCAGAAAAACAACTAAATGAAGTGGAGATAGGCAACCTTCCAGAAAAAGAATTCAGACAAATAATAGTGAAGATGATCCAGGACCTTGGGAAAACAATGGAGGCAAAGCTCGAGAAGTTGCAAGCAATGTTTAACAAAAACCTAGAAGAATTAAAGAACAAACATACAGAGATGAACAATACAATACCTGAAATGAAAACTACACTACAAGGAATCAATAGCAGAATAACTGAGGCAGAAGAACAGATAAGTGATGTGGAAGACAGAATGGTGGCTTTCACTGCTACAGAACATAATAAAGTAAAAAGAATGAAAAGAAATGAAGACAGACTAAGAGAACTCTGGGACAACATTAAATGCAACAACATTCACATTATAGTGGCCCCAGAAGGAGAAAAGAGAGAGAAAGGATCCAAGAAATATTTGAAGAAAATATAGTACATAACATGGGAAAGGAAATAGCCACCCAAGTCCAAGAAGCACAGAGAGTACCAGGCAGGATAAACCCAAGGAGAAACACACCAAGACACATAGTAATCAAATTGGCAAAAATTAAAGACAAAGAAAAATTATTGAAAGCAACAAGGGAAAAAAGGCAAATAACATACAAGGGAACTCCCATAAGGTTAAGAGCTGAATTCTCAGGAGAAACTCTACAAGCCAGAAGGGAGTGGTGTGATATATTTAAAGTAATGAAAGGGAAGAAATTACAACCAAGATTACACTACCCAGCAAGGATCTTATTCAGATTCAGCAGAGAAATCAAAAGTCTTACAGACAAGCGAAAGCTAAGAGAATTCAGCACCACCAAATCAGCTCTACAACAAATGCTAAAGGAACTTCCCTGAGTGGGAAACACAAGAGAAGAAAACGATCTCCAAAAACAAACCAGTAACAATTAAGAGAATGGTAATAGAAACATACATATTGATAATTACCTTAAACGTGAATAGATCAAAAGCTCCAATCAAAAGACACAGGTTCGCTGAATGGATAAAAACAAGACCCATATAGATGCTGTCTACAAGAGACCTACTTCAGACCTAGGGACACATACAGACTGAAAATGAGGGGATGGAAAAAGATATTCCATGCAAATGGAAATGAAAAGAAAGCTGGAGTAGCAATACTCATATCAGATAAAATACACTTTAAAATAAAGAATCTTACAAGAGAGGGGGAAGGACACTACATAATGATCAAGGGATCAATCCGAGAAGAAGAAAGAACAATTATAAATATATATGCACCCAATATAGGAGCACTTCAATACATAAGGCAACTGCTGACAGCTATAAAAGAGGAAATCAACAGTAACACAATAATAGTGGGGGACTTTTAGAGCTCACTTACACCAATAGACAGATCATCCAGACAGAAAATAAATAAGGAAACAGAACCTATAAATGACACAATAGACCAGAGAGACTTATTTGATATTTATATCACATTCCATCCAAAAACAGCAGATTACACTTTCTTCTAAAGTGCACAAGGATCATTCTCCAGGATAGATCCCATCTTGGGTCACAAATCAAGCCTCAGTAAATTTAAGAAAATTTAAATCATATCAAGTATCTTTTCCAACCACAACACTATGAGATTAGAAATCATTGACAGGGGAAAAAAACGTAAAAAACAAAAACACATGGAGGCTAAACAAAACATTACTAAATAACCAAGAGAACACTGAAGAAATCAAAGAGGACATCAAAAGATACCTAGAGACAATTTACAATGAAAACATGACTGTTCAAAACCTATGGGATGCAGCAAAAGCAGTTTTAAGAGGGAAGTATATAGCAATACAAGCTTACCTCAAGAAACAAGAAAAACCTCAAATAAACAATCTAACCTTACACCTACAGAAACTGGAAAGAAAAACAAACAAACCCCAAAGGTAGTAGAAGGAAAGAAATCATAAAAATCAGAACAGAAATAAATGAAATAGAAACAAAGCAAACAATAACAAAGATCAATACAACTAAAAGCTGGTTCTTTCGGAAGATAAAATAAATGATAAACCTTTAGCCAGACCCAACAAGAAAAAGTGGGAAAGCACTCAAATCAATAAAGGTAGAAATGCAAAGGAGAAGTTACAATGGACACCACAGAAATACAAAGCATCCTAAGAGACTGCTACAAGCAACTCGATGCCAATAAAATGGAAGTAATAGACAAATACTTAGAAAGATATAACCTTCCAAGATTGAACCAGGAAGAAATAGAAAATATGAACAGACCAATCACAAGTAAGGAAATTGAAACTGTGATTAAAAATCTTCCAACAAACAAAAGTCCAGGACCAGAAGGCTTCACAGGTGAATTCTATCAAATATTTAGCGAAGAGCTAACACCCATGATTTTCAAATTCTTCCAAAAAATTGCAGAAGAAAGAACACTCCAAACTCATTCTATGAGGCCAAAATCACCCTGATATGAAAACCAGACAACGATACTACAAGAAAAGAAAATTACAGACTAATATCACTGATGAATATAGATGCAAAAATCCTCAACAAAATACTAGCAAACAGAATCCAACAACACATTAAAAGGATCATACACTATGATCAATTGGGGTTTATCCCAGGAATGCAAGGATTCTTCAATATACACAAATCAATCAATGTGATACACCATATTAACATATTGAAGAATAAAATGCATATGATCATCTCAATAGATGCAGAAAAAGCTTTTGACAAAATTCAACACCCATTTATGATAAAAGCTCTCCAGAAAGAGGTCATAAAGGGAACCTACCTCAACATAATAAAGGCCATATAAGAAAAACCCACAGCAAACATCATTCTCAATGGTGAAAAACTGAAAGCATTTCCCCTATGATCAGGAACAAGACAAAGATGTCCACTCTCGCCACTGTTGCTCAACATAGTTTGGAGATCCTAGCTGTGGCAATCGGAGAAGAACAAGAAATAAAAGAATACTATTGGAAGAGAAGAAATGAAACTGTCACTGTTTGCAGATGACATGATATTATACATAGAGTATCCTAAACATGCCATCAGAAAACTACTAGAGGTAATCAATGAATTTGGTAATGTTGCAGGATACAAAATTAATGCACAGGAATCCTTTTCATTCCTATACACTAACAATGAAAAATCAGAAAGAGAAATTAAGGAAACAATCCCATTCACCATTGCAACAAAACAAATAAATACCTAGGAATAAACCCACCTAAGGAGGTAAAAGCCTGTACTCAGAAAACTATAAGACACTGATGAAAGCAATCAAAGATGACACAAATAGATGGAAAGATATACCAAGTCCTTGGATTGGAAGAATCAATATTGTGAAAATAACTTTAATATCCAAAGCAATCTATAGATTCAATGCAATCCGTATGAAATAACCAGTGACATTTTTTACAGGACTAGAAAAAAAAAAGACAATCTTAAAATTTTTATGGAGACACAAAAGACCCCACATAGCCAAAGCAGTCTTGAGGGAGAAAAACGGAGCTGGAGGAATCTGACTCCCTGATTTCGGACTATAATGCAAAGCTACAGTAATCAAGACAGTATGGTACTGGCACAAAATCAGAAATATAGATAAATGGAACAGGATAGAAAACCCAGAGATAAACCCATGCACCTACATTCAACTAATCTATGACAAAGGAAGCAAAGATATACAATCAGGAAAAGATAGTCTCTTCAATAATTAGTTCTGGAAAAACTGGACAGCTACCTGTAAGAGAATGAAATTAGAACACTCCGTAGCACCATACCCAAAAATAAATTCAAAATGGATTAGAGGCTGAAATATAAGATCAGACACTATAAAACTCTTAGAGGAAAACATAGGAAGAACACACTTTGACAGAAATCACAGCAAGATCTTTTTTGATCCACCTCCTAGAGTAATGGAAATGCAAACAAAAGTAAACAAACGGGGCCTAATGAAACTTAAAAGCTTTTGCAAAGCAAAGTAAACTACAAAGAAGATGAAAAGGCAACCCTCAAAGTAGAAGAAAATATTTGCAAATGAATCAATGGACAAATGGTTTATCTCAAAATATATAAACAGCTCATGAAGCTCAATATTAAGAAAACAAACAACCCAATCCAAAAATTGGCAGAAGACTTAAATAGACATTTCTCCAAAGAAGACATACAGATGGCCAAGAAGCACATGAAAAGCTGTTTAGCATCACTAGTTATTAGAGAAATGAAAGTCAAAACTACACTGGGGTATCACCTCACACCAGTTACAATGGGCATCATCAGAAAATCTACAAACAACAAATGCTGGAGAGGGTGTGGAGAAAAGGGAACCCTCTTCCACTGTTGGTGGCAATGTAAATTGATACAGCCACTATGGAGAACGGTATGGAGGGTCCTTAAAAAAATAAATATAGAATTGCCATATGACCTAGCAATCCCACTACTGTTCATATACCCAGAGAAAACCTTAATTCAAAAAGACACATGCATCCCAATATTCACTGCAGCAGTATTAACAATAGCCATGTCATGGAAGCAACCTTAATGCCCATTGACAGACGAATAGATAAAGAAGATGTGGTACATATATACAATGGAATATTACTCAACCATAAAATGGAATGAATTTAGGTCAGTTGTAGAGATGTGGATGGATCTAGAGACTGTCATACTGAGTGAAGTAAGTCAGAAGTAGAAAAACCAATATCGAATATTAACACATATATGTGGAACATAGAAAAATGGTACAGATGAACCAGTTTGTAGGGCAGAAAATGAGACACAGATATAGAGAACAAACGTATGGACACCAAGAGGGGAAAGTGGTGTGTGGGGTGGTTGTGGTGGGATGAATTGAGAGATTGGGATTGACATATACGTACCATATGTATAAAATAGATAACTAATATAACCTGCTGTAAAAAATAAATAAGTAAAATAAAATTCAACAAAACAAAACAAACAAACAAACAAAAAAACCAAAGAGGTGCAGTTTAAAAAAACAAAAAATCTGTTCTAGAGGAAATTTCAGGAAGTGATATTAAGGATAAACCTTCCAGAGAACAAATCAATAGGTATCACACTCCCTGATTTCAAACAGTACTACAAAGCTATAGTAATCAAAAGTGTATGGTACTGGCACAAAATAAAAAGACACATAGATTAATAGAACATAATATAGAGCCCAGAAGTAAACCCACAGTTATATAGCCAATTTATGACAAAGGAGGCAAGAATATAAAATGGGGAAAAGACCGTCTTTCAGTAAATGGTGTTGGGAAAACCAGGCATCTACATGCAAAAGAATAAAACTGGACTACTTTCTTATATCATGTGCAAAAATAATTCAAAATTGATTAAATACTTAAATGTAAGACCTGAAACCATAAAATTCCTAGAAGAAAATATAAGCAGTAGGCTCTTTGATGTTGGTCTTAACAATAGTTTTTTGGATTTCTCTCCTCCAGCAAGGGCAACAGCAACAAAACAAAAGTAAACAAATGGGACTGCATCCAACTAAAAAGCTTTTGCACAGCGAAGGAAACCATCATCAAAACAAAAATGCAACTTACTGAATGGGAGAACATATTTACAAATTATATATCCAATAAGGGGTTAATATCCAATATATATACAGAACTCACGCAACTCAATAGCAAAAGAAAAACAAACAATATTAAAAAATGGGCAGAGGACCTGAATAGACATTTTTCCAAAGAAAACATACAGATGCCAACAGACATATGAACAGATTCTCGATATCATTAATCATCAGGAAAAATGCAAATCAAAACCACAATGAGATACCACCTCACATCTGTCAGAATGGCTATTTTCAAAAAGGCAACAAATAACAAGTATCAGCAAGGATGTGGAGAAAAGGAAAACCTCGTGTACTGTTGGTGGAAATGTAAATTATGCAGTCGTTATGAAAAGGTGTATGGAGTTTCCTCAAAAATTTAAAAATAGAACTACCATAGAATTCAGAAATTGCACTTCTGGATATTTATTTGAAGAAAATGAAAACACTAATTTGGAAAGATGTATGTACAGTTCTGTTCATTGCAGCATTCTTTACAATAGACAAGATATGGAAGCAAACTAAGTGTCCATCAATAGATGAATGGGTAAAGAAATTGTGTGTGTGTGTGTGTGTGTGTGTGTGTGTGTGTGTATGAATATTACCAATCAAAAAATGAGATCTTGTCATTTTCAACAACATGGATGGACCTAGAGGGTATTAAGTGAAATAAGTCAAACAAAGAAAGACAAATACCATATGATTTCACTTATATGTGAAAACTAAAAATCAAAATAAACCCAAACAGAAGCAGACTCATAGATACAGAAAACAAACTGCTGTTTCCTAGATGGGAGGGTTGTGGGAGGTTGGGTGAAATATTTGAAGGAAATTAAGAGATACAAACTTCCAGTTATAAAATAAGTCAAAGTGATATAATGAAAGCACAGGAAATATAATCAATAATATTATAATAACTTTGTATCGTAAGAGATGGTTACTAGACTTATTGTGATGATCAATTTGAAGTATATATAAATGTCAAATCACTATGTTGTATGCCTGGAACGAATATATATTGTATGTTGATCATACTTCAATAAAAAATAAATACATTTTCCAGGGCTCCTACTCTCCAAGAACAGGGTTGAAATGGAGCCTCATGCTATAAATAAATGCAGATTCCCCAACGTACTCTATCAACAGAAGTCAAGATGAAATGGTTCTTACTTAAAAAAGGCCTGACTTCCTGTAACCACCTTGCTTCCATCAACAGAAATCAAGAGAGAGTTCCCCGTGCTTGAAGCAAGTTTCAGTACTCCCTAGAATGGATCAGTGGTGAATTCTTCAGTCATGGGATAATGTATCTCACTGGGAAAGGTAGGCTATCAACATTTCTCATCCTCTTCAGCCTCAATTTGCAGTTGCTAGATTTCAGGTAAGTTTGACCTACAGGTCAGGGGTTCCTTTGCTCCACCTAGGAACTACACAGAGGTCTCAGGCTCAATCCCAGTTGCAACAAGCTAAAAATACTGGGGTATTGAATGTTCTTGCTGCAGCTCACTCATAGAGAACAGCTTCAACAATGAAAAAGGCAGCTGAGCAAACCAGAGACTGCTCCCCTAACTGGCCCACTGTTTCCAACCTCGCTGTGGAGCAGTGGTACAGAGACTTTTGCAGGAGAGACACAGACCATAAGAACACAAAGGTCCAAAATTCTCCCCAAATGAACTGACTTTATTCAAAACAAAGTATGGGGAAATCCACGATAAATGATGCTTTCAAAAGTAATGAAGATCTTGGTGGTAAGCAATTAAGAAAAGGCTGATAGCTCCATTAGAGCAACAAGATAAATTATAGGCCAACTAGTTTACCAGAGAGAGAACCAGGAAATAGAACAGCTTAAAAAAAATCCTTCCTGGGGTTAGAACAAATCTTAATGAATTGCTTCAAAAGCTACTCTAAAAAGAAGTAGAAAATTATTTGTATCATATTTTGGATCCATTTGTGCCCCAGTAAATTTCCAAAATCAGTAGAGCAATCAGCTGGTAATTAATAGAACCTTAAAACTTGGTGTGATAAGAACAGCGTCAAAAGGATTAAGAGAGAGAGATCAGACAAAGAAAGTCCTGCTAAAATCACTATTATCCCAGGATGACTGTGTGCATGCCCAAGGCTGAACCCTTTGAGGAATAACATTAGAGCCCTCACAATCAAGGGAAAATAGAATTCTCTAAACTAGTCCAGCCAAATAATTAACCAAAAAAAAAAAAGAAAAAAAATAAGCCTGGGGGTGAGAGGATCAGATTCCAGAGTTGATACAATATATATGTCATTTTTAAAATAAAACATTATGAGACATGCAAAGAAATAGAAAATATGACACATATATGGGGGAAAAAAACAATAAGCAGCAGAAACTGCCTGTGAGAGGAAGGGCCCATATTTCAAGTTTACCTACAAAAGACTTCAAACTATCATTATAAATGTGTCCAAATAACTTAAAGAAATCATGATTAAAGATGTATGTATGCATTTATATATGATGTATCATCAAATATATAATATCAATAAAAAGATAGATATTATCTAAAAATGGAAATTCTGCAGTTGAAAATTACATTAAGCAAAATGAAAAATTTATGGAGAGTCTTAACAGTAGATATGAACTGACAAGAGAGAATCGTCAAACTTGAAGACAGATTGATAGAGATTATGTAATTCCAAGAATAGATGAGAAAAAAAAATATTAAGAGAACCTCAGAGAAATGTGGGATACTATTAAGAACACCAATATAAATGTAATGGGAGTATTAAATGGAGAAGAGAGAGAGATAAAGAAGAAAAATATTTAAATTAATAATAACTAAAAATTCCAAAGTTTAATTTAAAAAAATATTAATCTATATATCCAAGAAGTTCAATGAAGTCAGAGTGGGATAAAAGCAAGGAAATCTACACCCAGACACATCATAGTAAAAATACTTAAAGCCAAAAACAAGGAGACTATTTTGAAAGCAGCAAGAGAAAACTACTCAGGTAGAAGAAACTCTAATAAAATTTAAAGCTGACTTATTAGAAATAATGGAAGCCAGAAGACATTAGGACAACATATTCAAATGGTTTCCTTTGCAGCCTTTAAAAATAGTGGTTGTTTGTCTCCCATAGCCCTCATACACTGGAACAAGTAGGAGTCATCCCTGCTTTTCATTGTTGCTTCCAAATGTTTCTCCTTGTCTTCTCTCTAGATCCTTCTAGCTTTGAATCCCATGTTATCAGGACACATTAAATATTTCTGCTTTTTTTTTTTTGAGCCCCTACTGCCCTTGTTTCATGCCCTCTCATTTTTTCACATTTTTTCACCTAATGTAAATGTCACTCTCTGTGATGACTCATGTCTTAATTCTTTGTGATCTTAATATTCACTTCCAAGACCCTGACATATCAATTATTTTATTTTTTTGCCCTTTCAATAACCTTTTCCACCATTTACCTCAGCTGCTTACATCCATGATTATAACCTAGGATTCATCATTATTAATAATCTCACTTTGTTACAACCCACTTTCTGGCCAAAACATCCTGTTTTACCATCTCACTCCCAATGGTACTGTGATCACAGCATTACTTTAACTATACCAGGGCCAATAATCTATTGAAGCTAGTGTTTTTCTACCTTTATTGACCTACATTTGATGTTCTCTCTTCCTTTCTTAATCAGTTGAAATTACGTGGTTAATCACAATCATCACTACCTTTTTAGACAGATCAACTCTTTTTCATCCTTTTCAGTTTCTGTCATACTCCCTGGGCAAGAACTATAGTTAAATCAAACTCAGTGCTTATTTCATGATGATATTGTGCAAGTGAACAAAGCTGAAAAAAACAATGATGCTGATTATTTGCACTTTACATTTATGAACAAATGCCTCAATTAAGACCTTAATGCTGCCTGGCAACTGCATTATATTTCCCTAATGGCTTCACTCTCCAACTCTCTCTGTTGACAACTTTATGTCTTTTCTTTTCATCTGATGTCTCAGACACTTTCCACTCTTCCTTCTCAGACTAAGAAAATTGAAAGAGAGGAAAACATCAACAAACTTCCATACACCAACATTTTCACTCATATATTTTTCCTTCCATCTCCTTTCTAGAAATAAACTTTTCTATGCTCCTGCTTAAAGCCAACTCCCCTGCTTGTGAAATAGATGTCATCTCTATTCACCTGCTAAGAAAAACAATCCACAAAAATCTCATATCTCTTTCTTCAAAATAACATTTTCTTTCTCTTTAGATAATTTCTACCAACACAGATATACTTCCCATCTTAAAACAAAAACAAACCAATTAAGCTTCTCTAGACTCCACTTTTTCACCAACTACCACCTATTTCTCTATTCTTCATTTTAGTAAAATACTTCTGAAGAGTTGACTATCCTTTGTTTATTTTTTCTTCTATTCGCTCATAAAAGCAATCTAATCAGTTTTTGCTTCTACCACTCCACCCAAACAGCTCTGGAGAGTGTCACCTGTGACCTCCACATTGCTAGAAAAAATATTAAATTCTCAGTCCCTATCTTACTAGACTTAGCAGAAATCTTGAAATACTTTCTTCACTAGACTTCCATCTCATTAAATGGTCATGATATTCTTCCTACTCAGCTAGCTGTGAGCTCTTTTCTTTTAATGTTCTTTTTCTACTGGACTTAGTTATTTTACATCTTCTATTCTCTAGGCATTATTTCCATGATGATTTCATATAATGTCCTGGCTTATATATGCTGATGATTCCAAAATGTGTATATCTGACCCAGATCTTACCCTTGAAGTTCAGACTTGAATATTTATTTGCCTCTTCAACATCTTTATTTAGATATAGAAAGACACTTTAAACTTAACATTCTTTAATCTGAACCCATGAAGTTCACCTGATCCAGTGGAGACTCACATTTTTCTTATCTCATTTAATCATTCCAGATTATCATATCAAAAGCTTTGGAGTTGTTCTTGACTCCCCTCTTTGTTTCATAACTCATAGTCTAGCCATCAGAGCACCCTGTTAACTTTCCTTTCCAGACATATCCAGAATATAACTATTTCTCACCATCTCCACTGCTTCCACCCAGTCTAGACACCATTATGTCTCTCTTGGATTATTGTAGTAGCCTTCCATCAGGATTTCCTGCTTCTACCCTGTCGCCTATCATCTAATTTTGCTTCAATAGCCAGAACAAACTATTAAAAAATAAAGTAAAAAGAAACAAAAAAACCCATAAAGTCATATTATATCATTACTCTGCTCAAAGACTTCCAATGTCCCTTCATCTCTCAGAATAAAATTCTAAATCTTTACTGTGGCTGACAAGAGTCTACATAATCTGCCCCTGCTTCTACTGTACCTCTCTGACCTCAGCTTCTATTACTTTGCCTTATACTTTCTCCTCTCATGCTGGCTTCCTATGTGTTCCTAGCACCTGCCATGTATGTTCCCTTCTCAAGGCTATGCCCTGGCTCTTTCCCTTCGTATAACATTCTTTTGTTATAAGAAGAACATCTGCATTGTTCACTTCTTATTTTTTACTTCAAATTTTTACTCCAATTTAATCTTGTGGATAAAACCTACCCTGACCTCTCTAATTAAAATACACTCCTGACATCCTCTACCTCTTGGGTTTTCCTCATAGTACTTACTACATTTTAACACATTATGTAATTGTTTAATACACACATCATTGATTGATTCTTCCACCTATAGGAATATAAACTTCACAAAGTTGGTATTTTTGCTTATTTTGTTTGTGTGAATGTGTGAATAGTGCCTGTCACTCAAAATAATGCCCATCATATAGTAAATTCTCAACAAATATTTATGTAATTAGTGAATGAATACAATGTTTTTCAATATCCAAAAATTGTTTATACAGGATCGGACTGAGATGATTTTATTTGGGAAATGCCCTCCCAAGCACTTCACCACAACATAATAGCTGGCACTCATGAGGAAGACTAGATTGGTTATAGAAATACAGGAACTAATAAAGTCACATTTTCTTTGTATATTAGAGTACCATGTGTCTATGTGTGAGTGTAAATTTATACTGCAAAAAATTTGGGTGCTTGTCCAGGATTCTGAAGAGTGCATTTGCAAAATACAACTTTGTTGCAGACTGATTATATATCCCAAACTAGAGAAGATAGTCACCTTGAGGCCAGAACTTGAAGGAAAAATTTTCAAAGATATTGATTTATTATAATCAACATAAGGAAATGAAAAGCATGGAAGTTACCTGACAGGTCTACTTGCCTGGACATTGAATTATTCAGAGGAGAGAATCTAATTCTAGTAGTAACTTAGGCACTGTGCATAATGGACTGAGACAAATCTAGAGAGAATTAATTTGGGGGAAGAGATTAACTGCCTCATTGAAGCATGAAAGAGAACACAGTAATGTAGAAACTAAGGTTATCTTGGCAAGTCACAGGAAAACAGAAAATGTAGGTGCACTTGTTTCAGGAGAGAAAACTGAGTCCACATATGTTTTCCTTTTTAATCTACACGTGGAAATCAGAGACTGAGCAATGATTATTTCAAGAAGGAGAGAGATTGGAGTTGTTGCCTAACCCACTTCCTGTTGACTTTGTTTACTTTACTCAGAGACATCTTCACATAACATAATGATGTTAAAACCGTCCAAACAATGCTAGAGCAATTTTAGTTTTGCCTGATGATCAGGAGGATCAGTGCTGCTACTAGAAGGAAGCTAAGCCTACAGGAAATATAAGCCACGAATAATAAGAGTTAATATTTTCAATCAGTAACTTTGGATGCCTAGTGAACCTTGGAGAACATGGGGAAAAGCAAATGGATAAAGAAATAGGTTCTTGATGTATACTCAATAAAATATCAAATTTTAATATAAAAGAAATAGATTATTGGAAGGAGGGATGCCAAGATGAGCTTGAATTCCCTTTATGTATGCACAAATGCTTATCTGGGGAGTAAATGTTAATGATAATTTTGGATTTTCCCTTATCAAGAAGCTGATTTCTGTCTTTATTTCCTCTCCCCTATTACGTAATTCAGAGAAGGGGATTAAGGAAATGCCACCTCTGAATGGGTAAAGATAGTTTATGTGAGAAGTATTTTCTAGATTGAGGAAGATAAAATCCAGCTTAATCTGCCCATGATGGAGTTGTGAGGAGGAGAAGGAAGAGAGGTAGGAGAAGCAGGTCATCAAGTACATGTGTTCTGGCTTCTCTCTTGACCAAACTCCCAGAGGAGCAGGCATATTAGATTGAGGGAAACATCAAAAGCAGAAGGGCTCTGTTGCCCTAATCCCTGCTTTGATCTTGAGGTGAGAGAAAGACACCACCATATAGGATGGCTTTGTGACAAAATGGGAAGTAGACTGATAAATGTGAAGAAGCTATGAGGAGGTATGACTAGATATGCAATTGTGTATGCATTTAAACAAATTTTGACTTTCCTACCTTTTACTAACAACAAATATCTGAGGCTCAGAAATGGGTAATTTTTTTAAGGTCACATAGTTAATGGCAGGACTGGTAACAAACCCCAGAATCCTGACCTAGTTCATCCTCCTCTAGCTCCTCTAGAATTCTTCTATACTATGCATTTCCAATCTTATTTTTTCTATACAATCCATGAGTATGTATTTTTAGGTCTTGCTAAAATACAATCTCAACCCCTCTCACACCACCACCAAACACATATAAAGAGAGAGAGAGAGAGAGAGAGAGAGAGAGAGAGAGAGAGAGAGAGGACAAGAATGAGATAGAAATTTAGGTTAAAATTTATTTTAAGAAACTGGCTTATATAGTTTTGGGGGCTGGCAAGTCTGAAATTCTTTGGGTAGGATGGCAGGCTAGAAATATCTGAAAGAATTGATGTTGTAGTCTTGAATCTGGATTCAACAGGGCTGCAGGATGGACACTCAGACAGGGTTTCTGTGTTGCACTCTTAGGATAAGATGTCCTTAAGTCTTAAGGATAAGAATTTCTCTTGTTTGGAAAAACTCAGTCTTTGCTCATAGGCCTTCAACTGACTGGATTAGGTCCACCCATGTTATGAGGGTGATCTGCTTACTCAAAGTCGACTGATTTAAATGTTAATGCCATCTAAAAATACCTTCACCGAAATGTCTAGAATACTGTTTAACCAAATATTTGGGTACTGTGACCTAGCTGAATTGACACTAAAATTAACCACCACAATCCACATCTTGTCAACTTGGCAACCATACACATCTCCTTAAACCATACTTAATCTCCAAATAAACATAACAACAGTCATGCTCCTAACTAACGTGGTATAATTGTCCCCTACATACAATAAAAAATGCACTAACCCTTTTCCCAGAAGAAGATGTAAAGTCCTTGGATGATGTTCACAATTCTCCTTTATATCCTGGAAAGGATATAAATACTATATACAATACTATATATAAATACTTAAATACTATAATGTAAATAAAAAGCATCATTAAAAATACAATATAATTTATATAAGGGGATAAGAGAGGAAAGAAAAAAAGTTTATATGCATAAACATATTTATAAAAAATAAGAAAGAAAATTTATAAAAATTTCCACAACTGTCATGTGGTTATTGCTGGTTTTTATAACTACCTTCTTCTATGATCCATGACATACTCCCTTTGCCTTCAGAAAGCACAACAGCTTGATTGTGGTATTTTATCTGGTGAGGTGACCCAAACCTTTATTCCTGAATGACTGGGTCATTAGCAGTCCTGCCTGGATTGGGTTGTTACAATTTCCCATTGCCTTTAATTACAGGGCACGGTAGTACAAAGAGAAGCCCTAAGGTATCTCCTGTGTTCTAGACATACTCTTCCTTACCTTCATTGTGTAGAACAAGTTCAATTTTCCCTTGTCAGTCAGATCAATCACATAACAAGTACAGTAATTACATTTTTTGCCTATTGAATCAGAAGCATCAGGAACCCGAAGTAACCAGGTATCAGTATTAATTTTCAATCCACAGGAATCATTGTTGTGTCAGCTGGTGGAAGCATTTATACCGTTGGAATGAACACCTCTAGACCAGAAGAGCATAATGTCCTGAGGTTAAGATGGATCTCTAAGAGTAATAGTCAGTGGTTCCACTCTCATTTCCATCCCTGGACTCCTGGGCCTATAAATCCTGTCTATGGGAGAAATAACACTATATATTGGATGCTGATATAGAGAATATACACCCTCATAGAGAATCTTGCCTCAGCCCTGCAAGATATTGCCCCTAACTGGCACTGTACCTGAATCTTCAAAAGGTCATTCCACCATTCTATCAAACCAGCTGCTTCAGGAATCATCCACATTCCATGAGCCTGGCCCATTGCCACATTTCATTTGCTATGAGTTGAGTTCCTTGCTCAGAAGCAATACTGGGCATAGTACCATACTGTGAATAAGATATTTTATAAGCCCACAGATGATACTTTGAGAGAAGCATTGCACACAAGGAAGACAAATCTGTATCCAAATTACCTATCCCAGTAAGAAAAAGATGGTGCATCTTCCATGATGGAAAGAGTTCTATGTAATCGACCTTCTACCAAGCAGCTGGATGATCACTCTGGAGAATGGTGCCATACTGGGAACTCAGTGTTAGTCTCTGCAGCTGGTAGTTTTGATGTTCTGCAGTGGCCGTAGTCAAGTTGGCTTTGGCAATTGGAAGACCACATTACTGAGCACATTCATACCCTTCATTCCTGCCTCCATATCCACTTTTTATTTTTTTATGAGCCCATTGGATATGACAGGGATGGCTGAAGAAAGAGGCTGATGGTATCCACAGAATAGATCATCCTGTAACTTGATTATTAAAATCCTCCTCTGCTGAGGTCACCTTTGATGAGCATTCACATGGGACACAAATATATTTACCCTCTTCATTTATTCATATAGGTATAGCCACATAACTCTTCCTCAGATCTCATTGTCACCAAGTTTTCTCTCATGTTCCTTCCAACTTCCTGACCACCCAGCCAAACTATTGGCCACATTCCTGGAATCAGTATATAATCACACATTTGGCCATTTCTCCTTTCGAATCAAATAAACAACCATGTGTACTGCTCAAGTTTCTGCCCACTCTGAGGATATCCCTTCACCACTTCATTCAAAGATGTCACAGAAAGGTGTTATAGTATCATCACTGTTCATTTTCAACTGATGCCTGTATATCATACAAAACCATCTGCAAGCCAACTCTAGTTTTCTCTTCCTTAGTAAACTGATCATAGTAATTCCTCATGAGAATATAGGCATGGGCTGGGAGAGAAAAGGTAATGTAGTAAGAGTGGAGACCATGCACACTTGAGCCACTTGTTCATGTACCTTACTTGTGCTTCCAGTACCAGCTCAAGCTCAGTCTTGTATATGCTATTTCCATTTAATAGTTTTATGGCTTGGTTGGTCAGACAACATCTAGCTCATAATGGTAGCTCAGGTTGTATAGAAACTCAGTAGTCTTTGGTTAAGCATTCAGTCTCTACTTAGTCTCAATAACAAGCCAAAAGCTGCTTCTCAAAAGGAAACTATTTATTTACAGATGATGGCAGAGCTTTGTGCCACAATCCTAATGATCTAATCTGTAATTATAATCTAAATCCTAATGATATAATCGAATCCACAATCCTAATCTGTAATTATAGTGGCTTGCCAAAGGCTCCAAACAACTGTATATGTCATTAATACTTCAAGCACCATTGGATCTTCTGGATCATATGGCTCAATTAGCAGAGAAGCTTGCATGACAGCCTGGATTTGTTGCACAGCCTTCTCTTCTTCCAAGCCTGTCTCAAAACTAGTAGGTTTTTAGGTCACTTAGTAACTGGGACAGAGTAGCATACTCAAATGGGGAATATGTTGCCCTTAAAATCCCAAAATATCTGCTAGACAATGTACTTCTTTTTTGGATATAGAAGGGGCCAGATGCAACAACTTATTCTTCACTTTAGAAGGGTTATGACAGCATACTCAATACCATTGGACCCTAGAAATTTCACTAAGATAGAAGATCCCTGAATATTTGTTAGATTTATTTATCATGTTCTGGCATACAAATATCTTACCAGTAACTCTGGAGTAACTGCTATTTCTTGTTTACCAGGTTCCACCAGCATAATATCATCAATGTAATGGGCCAGTGTGATGTTTTGTGAAAAGGAAAAATTATCAGGTTTCTTGCACACCAAACTATAACATAGAACTGAAGAGTTGATATATCCCAGAGTTAGGACAGTAAAGGTGCATTACTGGCCTTGCTAGCTGAAAGCAAACTGCTTCTGGTGTTCATTATTAACAGGTATGGAGAAAAATACATTTTATAAATCAATAGCTGCACATCAGGTATTAGGGGACATGTTAATTTGTTCAAGCAATAAAACAACATCTGGTACAGCAGTTAGAACTGAAGTCACAACTTGGCTAAGCTTATGATAGCCCACTGTCATTCTCAGAGATTTGTTTTCTGCACAGGCTAAATAGGCAAATCAAATGGAGAATGCTGTGGGAATCAGCACCCTTGCAACCTTCAAGTCCTTGATGATGACAGTAATCCTTGCAATCTCTCTAGGAATGTGATGTTGTCGTTGGTTTATTATTTTCCTAGGTAGGTTATAGCAGTTCTACAGGCTTTTACTTGTGATTTTCCTGCCATAGTAACCCTTTCTTCACAGATCAGGACATCATTGTGGAGATTCTGCCAGTTTCCAAGTATGTCTATTCCAATTATGCATTCCAGAACAGGGGAAATAACCACAAGATGGTTTACAGATCCACTGGGCCCATTTTGAGATGAATCTAAGCTAACATTCCATTGGTCACTTGACCTCAATAAGCCTATACTTTGGTGGCCCACAGTGATGTTTTTGCTCTCTTGGAATTAGTGTGTCTAGCCAGTGTCCAGTAATCTCTGAAATACCTAATTATTTTCTCTTCCCCAATGCACAGTCCCTGATGAAAGACCATAGGTCCCTTTGTGGAAGGTTGTCTTTTTTTTTTTTTCTTCTCATGGAAAATTTTATTTTGTTTTTTTTTTTTTGTACATCTCCGTGTGTTTGTGTTTTTTACGTATTTTTCCCTGTAATTGATTTATAATCTCATAGTGTTGTGGCCAGAAAAGATGCTTGATATGATTTCAATTTTCTTAAATTTACTGAGGCTTGATTTGTGACCCAAGATGGAATCTATCCTGAAGAATGTTCCATGTACACTTGAGAAGAAAGTGTAATCTGCTGTTTGGGATGGAATATTCTACAAATATCATTAAATCCATCTGGTCTATTGTGCCATTTAAAGCTTGCATTTCCTTACTAATTTTCTGTTTTGATGACCTATCCATTGGTGTAAGTGAGATGTTAATGTCCCCCACTATTATTGTGTTACTGTCGATTTCCTCTTTTAGAGCTGTTAGCAGGTGCCTTATGTATTGAGGTGCTCCTATGTTGGGTGCATATATACTTAAAATTGTTATATCTTATTATTGGATTGATCCCTTGGTCATTACGTAGTGTTCTTTCTTGTCTCTTGTAACATTCTTTATTTTAAAGTATATTTTATCTTATATGATTATTGCTACTTCAGCTTTCTTTTTTTTTTTTACATCTTTATTGGAGTATAATTGCTTTACAATGGTGTGTTAGTATCTGCTTTATAACAAAGTGAATCAGTTATACATATGCATATGTTCCCCTATCTCTTCCCTCTTGCATCTCCCTCCCTTCCGCCCTCCCTATCCCACCCATCCAGGTGGTCACAAAGCACCGAGCTGATCTCCCTGTGTTGTGCAGTTGCTTCCCACTAGCTATCTATTTTACGTTTGGTAGGGTATATATGTCCATGCCAATCTCTCACTTTGTCACAGCTTACCCTTCCCCCTCCCCATATCCTCAAGTCCATTCTCTAGTAGGTCTGTGTCTTTATTCCCATGTTACCCCTAGGTTCTTCATGACATTTTTTTTCAACCACGGAGGAGAACACAGCAACAGTGGTGCAGAGGGCAAAGCAGAGAGATTCCCACACAGAGAATCAGTGCTGACCAGAACTGACTAGTCTGAAGGCTTGTCTGGGCACCCACTGGGAAGGGTGGGGTCTGGGAGCTAAGACTAGGGCTTCAGAGGTCAGATCCCAGGGAGAGGACTGGGGTTGGCTATGTGAACACAGGCTGAGGGAGGACTAGTGCACCACAGCTAACTGGGAGACAGTCAGGGAGAAACTCTGGACCAAGGGAAGAGGCAAAAGACCATTGTTTTGGGGAGTGTGAGGAGAGGGGATTCTTTCCCTGTCTGCCCACAGAAGGCAGAGTACTGCCTAAACAAGCTCCAGAGATGGGCTCGAACCACGACTATCAGCTCAGACACCAGAGATAGGCATGAAACCCTAATGCTGCTGCTACAGCCACCAAGAATCCTGTGCGCAATCAACAGGTCACTATCCACACCCCCCCATGGGAGCCTGTGCAGCCAGAAACTGCCAGGGTCCCATGATCCAGGGACAACTTCCCTGGGAGAACACACGGTGTGCCTCAGGTTGTTGCAACATCATGCTGGTCTCTGCACCACAGGCTCACATGGCATTCCAATTATAAATACCTTACCCCTCCCTTGCCCTAGCATGAGTGAGCCAGAGCCCCCTAATCAGCTGCTGCTTTAACCCCATTCTGTCAGGGTGGGAACAGAAGCCTGAGGGCAATCTACACACAGAGGTGGGGCCAAAACCAAAGCTGAACCCCAGTAGCTGTGTGAACAAAGAAGAGGAAGGGAAATTCCTCTGTGCAGACTCAGGAGCAGTGGATTAAAACCCCACAATCAACTTGAGGTACCCTGCATCTGTGGAATACATGAATAGACAATGAATGAACCCAAAATTGAGACAGTGGATTTGGGACCAACTGTAGACTTGTGGTTTGCTGTCTGTGACTGACTTGTTTCTGATTTTTATTTTTATCTTAGTATAGATTTTAGAACTTGTTATCATTGGTGGATTTCTTTATTGTCTTGATTGTGCTTTTATTTTTTTATTACATTTTATTATAATAATTTTTTTAATATATTAATTATTTTATTTATGTATTTATCTTTCTTTTTTTCTCCCTTTTCTTTGCTGCTGTCTGGCTAACAGGGTCTTCGTGCTCTGGCCTGTTGCTAGGCCTGAGCCTCTGAGGTTGGATAGCCGAGTTCAGGACGCTGGACCACCAGAGGCCACATGGCCCCATGTAATATCAATTGGCAAGAGCTCTCCCAGAGATCTCTGTCTCAGTGTTAAGACCCAGCTCCACCCAATAGCCAGCAAGCACAAGTGCTGAAAGCCCCATGCCAAACAACTAGAAAGACAGTAACACAACCCCACCCATTAGCAGAGAGGCTACCTAAAATCATACTAAGTTCACTGACACCCTAAAACACACCACCAGAGGCAATCCTGCCCATCAGAAAGACAAGATCCAGCCCCACCCACCAGACACAGGTACCAGTCCCCTACACTAGGAAACCTACACAAACCACTAAACAAATCTTACTGACTGAGGGCAGACACTAAAAACAATGGGAACTACTAACCTACAGCCTGCAAAAAGTAAATGCCAAACACAGAAAGTTAAGCAAAATGAGAAGACAGAAATGTGCAGCAGATGAAGGAGCAAGGTAAAAACTCACCAGATCAAACAAATGAAGAGGAAATAGGCAGTCTACCCAATAAAGAATTCAAACTAGTGATAGTAAAGATGATCCAAAATCTTGGAAACAGAATAGAGAAAATACAAGAAACATTTAACAAGCACCAAGAAGAACGGAAGAGCAAATAAACAATGATGGACAACACAATAAATGAAATTAAAAATTCTCTAGAAGGAATTAATACCAGAATAACTGAGGCAGAAGAAGGGATTAGTGACCTGGAAGATAAAATAGTGGAAATAACTACCACAGAGAAGAATAAAGAAAAAAGAATGAAAAGAATTGAGGACAGTCTTAGAGACTTCTGGGACAACATTAAACACACCAACATTCGAATTACTGAGGTCCTAGAAGAAGAAGAGAAAAAGAAAGGGTCTGAGAAAATATTTGAAGAAATTATAATTGAAAACTTCCTTAACATGGGAAAGGAAATAGTCAATCAAGCCCAGGAAGCACAGAGAGTCCCATACAGGAAAAATCCATGGAGAAACACGCCAAGACATGTATTAATCAAACTATCAAAAATTAAATACAAAGAAAAAATATTAAAAGCAGCAAGAGAAAAGCAAAAAAAAAACAATATACAAGGGAATCCACATAAGGTTAACAGCTGATCTTTCAGCAGAACCTCTGCAAGACAAAAGGGAGTGGTAGGATATTTATAGTGACGAAAGGGAAAAAAGCAACAACCAAGATTACTCTGCCCAGCAAGGATCTCATTCAGATTTTTTTAACATCTTTATTGGAGTATAATTGCTTTACAACTGATGTGTTAGTTTCTGCTTTATGACAGTGAATCAGCTATACATATACATATATCTCCATATCCCCTCCCTCTTGCCTCTCCCTCCCACATTCCCTCTTCCACCCCACTAGGTGGTCACAAAGCACTGAGATGATCACCCAGTACTATGTGGCTGCTTCCCACTAGCTATCTATTTTACATTAGGTAGTGTATCTATAAGTCCATGCCAGTCTCTCACTTCGTCCCAGCTTACCCTTCCCTCTCCCCATGTCCTCAAGTCCATTCTCTATGTCTGCGTCTTAATTCCTGACCTGCCCCTGGGTTCTTCAGAACCTTTTTTGTTTGTTTTTTGATTCCATATACATGTGTTAGTGTATGGTATTTGTTTATCTCTTTCTGACTTCACTCTGTATGACAGACTTTAGGTCCATCTACCTAACTACAAATAACACAATTTCATTTCCTTTTATGACTGAGTAATATTGCATTGTATATACGTGCCCCATCTTCTTTATCTATTCATCTGTCGATGGACACTTAGGTTTCTTCCATGTCCTAGCTACTGTAAATAGAGCTGCAATGAACATTGTGGTACATAACTCTTTTGAATTATGGTTTACTCAGGGTATATGCCCAGTACTGGGATTGCTGGGTCATATGGTAGTTCTCGTTTTAGTTTCTAAGGAACTTCCATACTGCTCTCCATAGTGGCTGTAACAATTTACATTCCCACCAACAGTCCAGGAGTGTTCCCTTTTCTCCACACGCTCTCCAGCATTTAGTGTTTGTAGATTTTTTGATGATGGCCATTCTGACAGTTGTGAGGTGATACCTCATTGTAGCTTTGATTTGCATTTCTCTAATGATTAGTGATGTTGAGAATTCTTTCATGCATATGTTGGCAATCTGTGTATATTCTTTGGCAAAATGTCTATTTAGGTCTTCTGCCCATTTTTGGATTGAGTTGTTTGTTTTTTTGATATTGAGCTGCATGAACTTCTTGTAAATTTTGGAGATTAATCCTTTGTCAGTTGCTTCATTTAAAAATATTTTCTCCCACTCTGACGGTTGTCTTCTCAGCTTGTTTATGGTTTCCTTTGCTGTGCAAAACTTTTAAGTTTCATTAGGTCCCATTTGTGTTTTTTGTTTGTTTGTTTTTATTTCCATTTCTCTAGGAGGTGAGTCAAAAAGGATCTCACTGTGATGTATGTCATAGAGTGTGTGGCCTATGTTTTCCTCTAAGAGTTTTTTAGTGTCTGGCATTACATTTAGGTCTTTAATCCATTTTGAGTTTATTTTTGTGTATGATGTTAGGGAGAGTTCTAATAACATTCTTTTACATGTAGCTGTCCAGTTTTCCCAGCACCATATATTGAAGAGGCTGTTTTTTCTCCATTGTATATTCTTGCTTCCTTTATCAAAAATATGTGCATGGGTTTATCTCTGGGCTTTCTATCCTGTTCCATTGATCTATATTCCTGTTCTTCTGCCAGGAGCATACTGTCTTGATTATTATATCTTTGTAATATAGTCTGAAGTCAGGGAGTCTGATTCCTCCAGCTCTATTTTTCTTTCCCAGAATTTCTTTGGCTATTCAGATCTTTTGTGTTTCCATATAAATTGTGAAATTTTTGTTCTAGATTTGTGAAAAATGCCATTGGTAGTTTGATAAGGATTGCATTGAAACTTTAGATTGCTTTGAGTAGTATAGTCATGTTCACAATTTGATTCTTCCAATCCAAGGACATGGTATATCTCTCCATCTGTTTGTATCATCTTTAATTTCTTTCACCAGTGTCTTACAGTTTTTGGCATACAGGACTTTTGTCTCCTTAGGTAGGTTTTTTCCTTGGTATTTTATTGTTTTTGTTACACTGGTAAGTGGAGTTTTTCCTTAATTTCTCCTTCAGATTTTTCATCATTAGTGTATAGGAATGCAAGAGATTTCTGTGGATTAATTTTGTGTCCTGGTACTTTAGCAAATTCATTGACTAGCTCTAGTAGTTTGTTGGTAGCATCTTTAGGATTCTCTATGTATAGTATCATGTCATCTGCAAACAGTGACAGCTTTTCTTCTTCTTTTCCAATTTGGATTCCTTTTATCTCTTTTTCTCCACTGATTGCTGTGGTTAAAAGTACCAAAACTATGTTGATTAATAGTTGTGAGATTGGGCAACTTTGTCTTTTTTTCTCATGTTAGTGGAAATGGTTTCACTTTTAACCACTGAGAATGATGTTGGCTGTGCGTTTGTCATATATGGCCTTTATCATGGGGAGTTAAGTTCCCTCTATGCCTATTTTCTGGAGGGTTTTTTCATAAATGAGTGTTGAGTTTTGTCAAAATTTTTTCTACCTCTACTGAGATGATCATATGGTTTTTATCCTTCAGTTTGTTAATGTGGTCTATCACATTGATGGATTTCAGCATATTGAAGAATCCTTGCATCCTGGGATAAACCCCACTAGATCCTGGTACATGATCCTTTTAATATGCTGTTGGATTCTGTTTGCTGGTATTTTGTTGAGGGTTTTTGCATCTATATTCATCAGTGATATTGGCCTGTAGTTTTCTTTCTTTGTGACATCTTTGTTTGGTTTTGCTATCATGGTGATGGTGGTGTCATAGAATGGGTTTGGGAATGTTCCTCCCTCTGCTATATTATGGAAGAGTTTGAGAAGAATAGGTGTTAGCTCTTCTCTGAAAGTTTTATAGAATTCTCCAGTGAAGCCATCTGTCCTGTGCTTTTGTTGGAAGATTTTTTTTTTATCACAGTCTCAATTTCAGTGCTTGTGATTGGTTGGTTTATATTTTCTATTTCTTCCTGGTTCAGTCTTGGAAGGTTTTGCTTATCTAAGGATATTTCCATTTCTTCTAGATTGTCCAATGTATTGGCATATAGTTTCTTGTAGTAATCTCTCTTGATCCTTTTTATTTCTGCAGTGTCAGTTGTTACTTCTTTTTCATTTATAATTCTATTCATTTGAGTCTTTTCCTGTTTTTTACTTCATGAGTCTGGCTAGTGGTTTATCAGTTTTCTTTATATTCTCACAGAACCAGCATTTAGATATATTGATCTTTGCTATTGTTTCCTTCATTTATTTTTCATTTATTTCTGATCTGATATTTATGATTTTTTTCCTTCTACTAATCTTGGTTTTTATTTATTTATTTTTTTGGTTCTTCTTTCTCTAATGGTTTTAGCTATAAGGTTGCATTGTTTATTTGGGATATTTCTTGTTTCTTCAGGTAGGATTGAATTGCTATAACCTTCCCTCTTAGAATTGCTTTTACTGCATCCCATAGGTTTTGGGTCTTCGTGTTTTCATTGTCATTTGCTTCTAGGTATTTTTTGATTTACTCTTTGATTGTTTCAGTGATCTCTTTGTTATTTGGTAGTGAGCTGTTTAGGCTCCATGTGTTTGTATTTTTTATAGATATTTTTCTGTAATTTATATGTAATCTCTTAACATTGTGGTCATAATAGATACTTGACATCATTTCAGTTTTCTTAAATTTACCAAGGCTTGATTTGTGACCCAAGATATGATCTATCCTGGAGAGTGTTCCATGAACACTTGAGAAGAAAGTGTATTCTGTGGTTTTGGGATGGAATTTCCTATAAATATCAATTAAGTCCATCTTGCTTAATGTATCATTTAAAGCTTGTGTTTCCTTATTTATTTTCATTTTGGATGATCTGTCCAATGGTGAAAGTGGGGTGTTAAAGTCCCCTACTATTTTTGTGTTACTGTTGATTTCACCTTTTATGGCTGTTAGCATTTGCCTTACGTACTGAGGTGCTCCTATGTTGGATGCATAAATATTTAAAGTTGTTATATCTTCTTGGATTGATTCCTTGAACGTTAGGTACTGTCCTTCCTTGTCTCTTGTAATTTTTTTAATTTTAATGTCTATTTTGTCTGGTATGAGTATTGCTACTCCAGCTATCTTTAATTTCCATTTAAGTGGAATGTCTATTTCGATCCCTTCACTTTCGGTCTGTACGTGTCCTTAGGTCTGAAATGTGTTTCTTGTAGACAGCATATATATGGGTCTTGTTATTGTCTCCATTCAGCTAATCTATTTTTTTTGCTTGAAGCATTTAATCCATTTACATTTAAGGTAATTATTGATATGTATGATCCTATTACAATTATCTTAATGTTTGGATGTGTTATTGTAAGTCTTTTCCAACTCTTCTGTTTCTTGTCTAGAGAAGTTCCTTTAGCATTTATTGTAATGCTGGTTTGGTGGTGTTGAATTCTCTTAGCTTTTGCTTGTCTGTAAAGTTTTTAATTTGTCCCTGAAATCTGAATGAGATCCTTGCTGGGTAGAGTAATCTTGGTTGTAGTTTTTTCCCTTTCATCACTTTAAATATGTCCTGCCACTCCCTTCTGGCCTGCAGAGTTGCTGATGAAAGATCAGCTGTTAACATTATGTGGATTCCCTTGTATGTTCTTTGTTGTTTTTCCCTTGCTGCTTTTAATATTTTCTCTTGTACTTAGTTTTTGATAGCATGATTAATATGAGTCTTGTCGTGTTTCTTCTTGGAGTTATCCTGTATGGGACTCTCTGCACTTCCTGGACTAGGCAAACTATTTTTTTCCCATATTAAGGAAGTTTTCAACTATAACCTCTTCAAATATTTTCTCCATACCTTTCTTTTTCTCTTCTTCTACTGGGACTGCTATAATTCATATGTTGGTGCATTTAATGTTGTCCCAGAGGTCTGTAAGACTGTCCTCAATTATTTTTATTCTTTTTTCTTTATTCTGCACTGCAGTAGTTATTTCCATCATTTTATCTTCCAGGTCACTTCTCTGTTCTTCTGCCTCAGTTATTCTGCTATTGATTTCTTCTAGAGAATTTTTAATTTCATTTATTGTGTTGTTCATCACTGTTTTTTTGCTTTTTAGTTCTTCTAGGTCCTTGTTAATTGTTTCTTGTATTTTCTCCATTCTATTTACAAGATTTTGGATCATCTTCCTATCATTATTTTGAATACTTTTCCAGGTAGACTGCCTATTTCCTCTTCATTTATTTGGTCTGGTGGGTTTTTACCTTGCTCCTTCACCTGATGTGTTTTTCTATGTCTTCTCATTTTGCTTAAGTTATTGTGTTTGGGGTCTCATTTTCACAGGCTGCAGGTTCATAGTTCCTGTTGTTTTAGGTGTCTGCCCCAGTGGCTAAAGTTATTTCAGTGAGTTGTGTAGGCTTCCTAGTGAAGGGGACTTGTGCATGTGTTCTGGTGAATGAGGCTGGATATTGTATTCTTGGTGCACAAGACCACATTTGGTAGTGTGTTTTGGGGTGTCTGTGACCTTCTTATGATTTAGCAACCTCTCTGCTAGGTGGGTTTGTGTTCCTCTCTTGCTAGATGTTTGGCATAGGGTGTCCAGCACTGTAGCTTGCTGTTCACTGAGTGGAGCTGAGTCTTAATGTTGAGACAGAGATCTCTGGGAGAGCTTTTCCCATTTGCTATTACGTGGAGCAAGGATGTCTCTGGTGGACCAACGTCCTGAACTCAGCTCTCCCACCTCAGAGACACAGGCCTGACTCCCGGCTGCAGAACCAAGAATCTTTTGGGAAGTCTGAGGGGTTCTGCCAGCATCCAGTAGGTGTTCTGTAGGAGTTTTTCCACATATAGATGTATTTCTGATGTATTTGTGGGGAGGAAGTTGATCTCCATATCTTACTCTTCAGTCATCTTGAAGATCTCTCCTCACTCAGATTTGACAGAGAAATTAAAACCTTTACAGATAAGCAAAATTTAAGAGAATTCAGCCAACCAAACCAGCTTTACAATTAATGCTAAGGGAATTTCTCTAGGCAGGAAATACAAGCGAAGGAAAAGATGTAAAAACAAACACATAACAATTAAGAAAATGGTAATATGAACATAGATATTGATAATTATCTTAAATGTAAATGGATTAAATGCTCCAACCAAAATACATAGACTGGCTGAATGGATACTAAAACAAGACCTGTATATATGCATTCTATTAGAGACCACTTCAGAGCTAGGGACACATACAGACTGAAAGTGATGGGATGGAAAGTTATTCCATGAAAATGGAAATCAAAAGAAAGTTAGAGTAGATATTCTCATATCAGAAAATATAGACTTTCAAAAAAAGTTTATTACAAGAGACAAAGAAGGACACTACATAATGATCAAGGGATCAATACAAGAAGAAAATATAACAGTTGTAAATATTTATGCACCCAACAGAGGAGCACTTCAATACTTAAGGCAAATGTTAACAGCCATAGAAAAGGAAATTGAAAGTAAACAATCATAGTAGTGGACTTTATCACTCAACTTTCACCAATGGACAAATGATCCATAATGAAAATAAATAAGGAAACACAAGCTTTAAAGGACATTAAACTAGATGGAGTTAATGATTTTATAAGACATTACATCAAAAAACAACAGAATACACTTTCTTCTCAAGTGCCCATGGAAGATTCTCCAGGATAGATTGTAATGTGGGCCACAAACAAGCCTCAGTCAATTGAAGAAAATTGAAACATTATCAGGTATCTTTTCCAACCACAACACTATGAGACTAGATATCAATTACAGGAAAAAATCTATAAAAAATACAAATATTTGGAGACTAAACAATTCACTATCATAACCAAGAGAGCACTGAAGAAATCAAATAGGAAATCAAAAATACCTAGAAGCAAATGATAATGAAAACACTATGATCCAAAACCTATGGAATGCAACAAAAGTAGTTCTGAGAGGGAAGTTTATAACGATACAATCCTACCTCAAGAAAGAACAAACAGATCAAATAAACAAAGTAAACCTACACTTAAAGAAATTAGAGGAAAAAGAACAAAAAAAACCCAAAGTTAGCAGAAGGGAACAAATCTTGAAGATCAGATGAGAAATTAATGAAAATAAATGAAGGAAACAATAGCAAAGATCAATAATTCCAAAAGCTTGTCCTTTGAGAAGATAAACAAAATTGATAAACCACTAGCCAGACTCACCAAGAAAAAAGGGAGAAGACAAATCAATAGCATTAGAAATGTAAAAGGGGAAGTAACAATGACACCGCAGAAATACAAAGAATCCTGAGGGATTACTACAAGTAACTCTATTCCAATAAAATAGAAAACCTGGAAGAAATGGACAGATTCTTAGAAAGGCACAACCTTCCGAGACTGAAATAGGAAGTATGAACACACCAATCACAAGCCCTGAAATTGAGACTGTGATTAAAAATCTTCCAACAAACAGAAGCCCAGGACAGATGGCTTCACAGGCGAATTCTATATAACATTTAAAGAAGAGCTAACACCTATCCTTCTCAAACCCTTCCATAATATAGCAGAGGGAGGAACACTCCCAAACTCATTCTAAGAGGCCACATAACACTGATACCACAACCAGACAAAAATGTCACAAAAAAAGAAAACTGCATGCCAATACCATTGATGAACATAGATGCAATAATCCTCAACAAAATACTAGCAAACAGAATCCAACACCACATTGAAAGGATCACACACCATGATCAATTGAGGTTTATCCCAGGAATGCAATATACGCAAAGCAATCAACGTGATTCACCATATTAACAAACTGAAAGATAAAAACTATATGATAATCTCAATAGATGCATAAAAATCTTTTGACAAAATCAACACCAAGTTATGATAAAAACTCTCCAGAAAATAGGCAGAGAGGGAACTTACCTCAACATAATAAAGGCCATATATGAAAATCCAACAGCCAACATCATTCTCAATGGTGAAAAACTGAAACTATTTCCACTAAGATAAGGAAAAAGACAAGGATGACCACTCTCAGCACTATTATTCAACATAGTTTTGGAAGTTTTAGCCATAGCAATCAGAGAGGAAAAGGAAATAAAATGAATCCAAATTGGAAAAGAAGAAATAAAGCTGTCACTGTTTTCAGATGACATGGTACTATACATAGAGAATCCTAAAGATGCTACCAGAAAACTACTAGAGCTAGTCAATGAATTTTGTAAAGTAGCATGATACAAAATTAATGCACAGAAATCTCTTGCATTCCTATACATTAATGATGAAATATCTGAAAGAGAAATTAAGGAAACATTCCCATTTACTATTGCAACAAAAAGAATATAATACCTCGGTATAAACCTACCTATGGAGGCAAAATCTTATGCAGAAAACTGTAAGACAATGATGAAAGAAACTAAAGATTATGCAAACAGATGGAGAGATATACCATGTTCTTGGATTAGAAGAATCAAACTTGTGAAAATGATTTTACTACCCAATGAAATCTACAGATTCAATGCAATCCCTATCAAAACACCAATTCATTTTTCACAGATCTAGAACAAAATATTTCTCAATTTGTATAGAAATAGAAAGCAACCCGAATAGCCAAAGCAATCCTGAGAAAGAAAAATGTAGCTTGAGGAATAAGGCTCCATGTCTTCAGACTATAATACAAAGCTATGGTAATCAAGACTGTATCATATGGGCACAGAAACAAAAATATACATCAATGGAAGTGGATAGAAAGCCCAGAGATAAACCAACGCACATATAGTCACCTTATCTTTGGTAAATGAGACAAGAACATACAATGGAGAAAAAAGACAGCTTCTTCAATAAGTGATGCTAGGAAAACAATAGAGCTACATGTATAAGAATGAAATTAGAACACTTCATAACACCTTACATGGAAATCAACTCACAATGAATTAAAGACCTCAGTGTAAGGCCAGACACTATAAAGCTCTTAGAGGAAAACATAGGAAGAACAGTCTTTGACATAAATCACAGCAAGGTCCTTTGTGACCCACTTCCTAGAGAAATGGTAAAAGAAACAAAAATAAACAAATGGGACCTAATGAAACTTAAAAGATTTGGCACAGCAAAGGAAACCATAAACAAGATGAGAGAACCCTCAGAATAGGAGAAAGTATTTGCAAATGAAACAACTGACAATGGATTTGTCTCCAAAATATACAAGCAAATCATGCAGCTCAATATCAAAAATCAAATAACCCAATCCAAAAATGGGCAGAAGATCTAAATAGATATTTCTCCCAAGAAGCTATACATATTGCCGACAAACATATTAATAGATGGTTAACAACTCACTAATCATTAGAACAATGCAAATCAAAACTCCAATGGAACAGATTTCATTTATCACCTCACATCCATCAGAATGGCCATCATCAAAAAAATCTGCAAGCAGTAAATGCTGGAGAGGGTGTGGAGAAAATTGAACCCTCTTGCACTATTGGTGGGAATGTAAATTGATACAGCCACTATGGAGAACAGTATGGAGGTTCCTTAAAAAAATAGAAATAGAACTACCATATGAACCAGCAATCCCACTAGTGGGTATATACCCTGAGAAAACCATAATTCAAAAAGAGACATGTACCACAATGTTCACTGCAGCACTATTTACACTAGCCAGGACATGGAAGCAACCTAAGTGTCCATCGACAGGTGAATGGATAAAGAAGATGTGGTACATATATATATAATGGAATATTACTCAGCCATAAAAAGAAATGAAATGAAATGAAATTGAGTATTTGTAGTAAGGTGGATGGACCTAGAGTCTATCATACAGAGTGAAGTAAGTCAGAAGGAGGAAAACAAGTACAGTATGCTAACACATATATATGGAATCTAAGGGAAAAAAATGGTTCTGATGAACATAGGGGCAGGACAGGAATAAAGACACAGACATAGAGAATGGACTTGAGGACGTGGGGAAGGGGAAGGGTAAGCTGGGAGGAAGTGAGAGAGTAGCATTGCCATATATACACTTCTAAATGTAAAATAGATAGCTAGTGGGAAGCGGCTGCATCGCACAGGGTGATAAGCTTGTGCTTTTTGACCAACTAGAGGGGTGGGATAGGGAGGGTGGGAGGGAGACACAAGAAGGAGGTGATATGCGGATATATGCATACATATAGCTGATTCCCTTTGTTATATAGCAGAAACTAACACAACAGTGTAAAGCAATTATACTCAAATAAATATGTTTTAAAAAAAGTAATATTACTCAGTTGTAATATAAAGTGGGGAAATTTTGGATGCAAATTTGAATTGTATAATTATAGACTAATTTAGTTCTAACTAATTTTATTATAATTCTAACTAATTTAAACATACATCAAAAAGAATAATGATCCCCAAATATTTTTACTTCTAGATTGGTAGTATTGTACTTGAGCCTATATCTCTTGATGTTTTGTATGGTGAGAAAGGGATTTAAATGTCAGGAGAGGATGATGGCTGATTTTAAAATTTGTAAGATCCATTTAAACCTGAGAGCATATGATTATACGATTTCCTGGAAAAACAAAAAACAAAAAAACCAAAAAACAATTCTCACCTATGAACTTGTCTGACATAGGTCCATGGCCAGAGCCCCAAGCAGTTGTTTGTTCACCCAGAAATAAATAAAATTATAAGATTTAAAATGCCAACTAGCTCAGCTACTAATAAATAAACAAATAAATAAATAAGACCCTACATAGCTCCCTAGCTTCTTCTGCAATGTGAGGCTACAATGAGAAATCTGTAACCCAGAAGAGGGCCTTCCAGCCACCAGAACTGTGAGAAATAAATGTCTTTTTTGTATAAGCTACCAAGTTAGTTTTATTTTATTATATATATATATAATCCAAATAGGCTAAGATAGAAAATTAATACCAAGAAGAATTATAATAAATACCAATGCTATAATAAATAACTAAATATATGGAAATAGATTTGGAACTGGGTAATATGTAGAGGGTAGAAGAACTTTGAGATGCACACTAGAAAAAGCCTTCAAAGCCCTGAATGGACCATTAAAAGTAATTCTGGTGAGAGCTCAGAAAGAGAAGAGAGTTCTAGATAAAGCATCAATCTTCTTAGAGAATATCTAAGTGGTTGTGAACACAATGTTGATAGAAATATGTATTGGAAAGATCATTCTGATGAGCTCTCAGACAGAAATGAAGAACATGTTATTAGAAACTGGAGGAAAGGTAAACCTTGTTAAAAAGTGGCAAAGTGCTTGGCTGAACAGTGTTCCTCTCCTAGCATTTTGTGGGGAGTAACACTTATAAGCAATGTAATTGTTAATTGTCTGGAAAATCTCTAAGCAAGGTTTTGAACGAGTGGCTTGATTTCTCTTGAATACTAATAGTAAAATGGGAGAAGAGAGACATGATTTAAAGATGGAATCATTGGAGGACATCAAAATGATGGAGTAGGAGGATGCAGAGTTTACCTCTCCCCACAAACACATCAAAAATACATTTACATGTGGAGTAATTCTCACTGATAACAAACTGGAGACTGGCAGAAAGACTCTTCTACAACCATGGTTGCAAAGAAAGATCCCCATGGAGTCAGATAGAAGGGGAGGAAAAGCAATCATGTTGGGACCTGCACCCTTTGGAGGGACCACAGAAAAAAAGGGGGGTATATCATGAGCTTGTAGATATTCCCTGGGCAGTGAGGGGTTCAAACCACATATTGGGCACCCCAGCCTTATGGTCTGACACAAGGAAGATGAGTCCCCTTAGCTGGTTTGAAAACCAGTCGGACTTACAGGAAGGCTGTAAGAAACCTAAACTCCACTTCTGAAGAGCACACACATGCTTGCTTACTCCTGGGAACAAGGTGGGGGAAGAAAACTGAAAGTGCCTAGGGCTCAGGCCATTTTCCTGCAACAATACCAGTGCATTCTCTGCCCCTAGCCAGTGCCCTCCCTGGCCCTTCTAGGTCTCATGCAGCTTCCCACTAGGGATAAGGCTGCTGGTGCCAAGGAAGATGCACACCTGGGGGACACAGAGCTGGGTTGGACCTGGCACTGCATCTGAATGTGGCAAGAGTGAACATTACTGGTGCTCACAGAGGAGGTAGATTGGGAGCTGTCTGGAACTCTTACTGATGTGCTGAGACTGTCCCAGAACATGTCCCAGTCCACACTGAATGCCTGCCTCAGCCCCTCTGTCTTCAAAACTGCTCCCCCTCTGGGGCAAAGGTGCCATTACTAGGATGGGGGAGAATGCACACTTGGAGGGAATAAAACCAACTCAGCCCTGACACTCAGGGCTTCTGCTCCAGCACCTTGGGACTTGACCTCACCCCCAACAGGCCAGTGATGGCCATTTAGCATAAGAGAAGCCCTGGCTCACACAAGGCTCTGGCTATAGCACCTCCATCTCCAAGGTGATATCATCGAGGTGATATCTGCCAGCAGATTCTGGGGGAAGAGATGACACAGACCCACTTTTGATCCAGCTCTCCCACAAAAGCCACTAGAAACACAAACTATATAGAGACACTCTCACGCAAGTACACCTCTTCAAGACCAGGATAGGTAACAGTTTCACTTAATTTTATAGAGACAGAGAAAGTTAAAAAAATGAGAAGGCAGAGGAATTTGTTTCAATGAAAGAACAAGAAAAAAAAACCTGAAAAAATAACTAATAAAAGATATAGATAATTTACCAGGTGGAGTTCAAAGCATTAGTAATAAGAATGTTAACTGAACTTGGGAAAAGAATAGATGAACAGAGTGAGAATTTTTGCAAGGAACTAGAAAATATTTTTTAAAAAAACAGAGTTGCAGAATACAATAACTGAAATAAAAACACATTAGAAGGAGTTAACAGCATACTAAATGGTACAGAAGAACACATAAGTGATCAGGAAGTTAGAATAATGGAAACCACTCAATCAGAACATCAAAAAGAAAAACAAATTTTGAAAAATGAAGACAGTCTAAGGGACATCTGGAAAAACATCAAGCATAGTAACATTTGCGTTATAGAGTCCCAGAAGGAGAAGAGAGACAGAAAAGGGTATAAAATGTACATGATGAAATTTTGGATAAAAATTTCCCCAAAACTGAAGAAGGAAACAGATATTCAGGTACAGAAATCACAGGGAGTCAAACAAGATGAACCCAAACACACCCACACCAAGACAGTCTCTTCAATAAATGGTGCTTAGAAAACTGGACAGCTACATGTAAAAGAATGAAATTAGAATATTTTCTCATACCACATACAAAAATAAACCCAAAATGGATTAAATAACTAAATGTAAGACAAGCAACCATAAAATCCTAGAATAAAACATAGGAAGAACACTCTTTGACATAAATTATAGGCAATATTTATTTGAATCTCTCTCTTAAAGCAAAGGAAACAAAAGCAAAACTAAACAGTTGGGACCTAGTTAAATTTAAGAGGTTTTGTACATAAAAAGAAGCCTTCATAAAACAAAAAGACAACTTAATGAATGGGAGAAAATATTTGCAAGTGATATGACTGATAAGGGGTTAATATCCAAAATATATAAATAACTCATACAACTCAACATGGAACAATCTTATTTTTAAAATGGGGCTTCCCTGGTGGCGCAGTGGTTGAGAGTCCGCCTGCTGATGTAGGGGACATGGGTTCATACCCCGGTCTGGGAAGATTCCACATGCTGCGGAGTGGCTAGGCCTGTGAGCCATGGCCGCTGAGCCTGCGCGTCCAGAGCCTGTATTCCGCAACAGGAGAGGCCACGGCAGTGAGAGGCCTGCGCACAGAAAAAAAAAAAAAAAAAGGGCAGAAGACTTGAATAGACATTTTTCCAAACAAGACTTACAGATGGTCAACAGGCACATGAAAAGATGCTCAACTTTGCTAATCTTCGGGGAAATGCAAATCAAAACTACAGTGAGATATTACCTCACACCAGTCAGAATGACTATCATCAAGAAGACCAAAAATAACAAATTTTGGTGAGGATATGGAGAAAAGGGAACCCTAGTACAGTGTTGGTGGAAATGTATATTGCTGCAGCCACTGTGGAAAACATTACGGAGCTTCCTCAAAAAAATTAAAATAGAACTACCATATGATCCAGCAATTCCACTCCTAGATATATGTCCAGAAAAAATGAACACTAATTTGGAAAGATATATGCACTCCAATGTTCATAGCAGCATTATTTACAATTGTTAAGATATGGAAGCAGCCTAAGTGCCCATCAACAGATGACTAAATAAAGAAGATGTGGTATATATATACAATAGAATATTGATCAGCCATTAAAAAAAGAAATTTTGCCATTTGCAACAATATAGATGAATTTAGGGGGTATTGTGTTTAGTGAAATAAGTCAGGCAGAGAAAGACAAATACTGTGTTATCACTTATATGTGGAATCTAAAACAAATAAATGAATATGATAAAATAGAAACAAACTTACAGATATAGAGAACAAACTAGTGGTTACCAATGAAAGGGAAGGCAGGGAAGGGAAAGATAGGGGTAGGGCATTAAGAGATACAAACTACTATGTATAAAATAAATAAGTTACAAGATATATTGTGCAGCACAGGAAATATATCCTATATTTTATAATAATTTTAAATGAAGTATAATCTATAAAAATATTGAATCACTATGCTGTACATTTGAAACCAATATAATATTGTAGTCAACCATACTTCAAAAATAATCCACTGAAACATTAAACAAAAAGATACAATTGTTAATCAGAGACGAAGTATAACTTAAAGATTTAGAAAAGCATAAACCTATACATTGTGAAAAGAATAAAAATCCTTGTTCAGGAGAAAACACAAAGAGGGTGGCCAAATATGATAAAGACATAAGTATGAATTGACCACCTCAGCAGAAGCACCTTTTCATCAAAACAATTGGGAGATTAGTCAACCATATAATAAGAAACCAACATCTATTGTCCAAGAAAATGGAGGAATGACCACAAAGTATATTGAGGATGATATGGCTGCCCTACCCATCACAGGACCAGTATGCGAGGGCCTGGAGTGCTAAATGATTTCAAAGAAAGGGTCTCTGCTGTAGGTGCCTCCTCACAATGTGAGCTCCACTCCCTGAATTCTTGTACCACACCCCTCTGGCCACCTCAGACTGGGTCCAGCTGTGTGTGCTGCATCCAGAAAAGCAAGGGAGTATGTGGTTGCCTCCACTTAGATTTTGTGGGATAGAGCCACCTAGAGACATGAGTGCATAACAAAGGCAGAGGGTCACTTCAGGGGTGAGGCTACAGCATATAGCCCCCACTAGGGCAATGTCCAGCAGAGCCATGGGAACAGGGTTGCCCCTATGACCCAAGACTGGTAGAGCCACTGGGCATTCAATTCCAGCCCCAGAGAGCTTCAGGCAAAACTTTTACCCTTGAGAGCTGTAGCATGCATATATCCAGCAGACCCACAGAGGGAGGGTTTCCCTGAGCCTTGGGGCCCAATCCCCACCACAGTGGGTCTTAAATGTGGGGCATCCAATCAAGGAAGATTGTTCTTGAGCCTTGTTTGCCTGCGAAGTTTCAGACTTACTTTGTATCTCTTACTCCTTTTTCTCTTTTCTATTGGGTTGGCCAAAAATTTTGTTCATGTTTTCCATAAGACGTTACGGAAAACCCTGAACAAACTTTTTGGCCAACCCAGTATTTCTCTATTTAGGAATGATAGTGTGAATCCTTTGCTTGTCCCACATATTAATTTGGAAGCATGTAACATATTTGATTTCACAAGTTCACAGCTGGAGAGCAAGTTACCTTAGAATGAATCATACCTTGAGTCTTACTCTTATCTCATTTAGATAATATTTAGATAAGACTTTGGACTTTAGACTTTTGAGTTGATTCTGGAAATAATTAAGACAATTTAGATGGACTGATTGTATTTTGCATGTGGGAAGGACATGAATTTTGGGGGGCCAGAGACATAATGTTATGGTCTGAATGTTTGTTTTCCCCTGATATTCATATATTAAAATCTTCATCCCTGAGATATTAGGAAGTAGAGGGCCTTTGGAGCTGATTACATTATGAGGGCAAAGTCCACATGATTGGGATTAGTGACCTTATAAACGAGGTCCTACAGAGCTTCCCGTTTCTCTCTGCCATGTGAGGATACAATGACAAGTCTATGACCTGGAAGAGGTGCCTTACGAGACCATATTGGCACCCTGATCTCAGACTTGGCCTCCAGAACTGTGGGAAATAAATTTCTGTTGTTTATTAGCTATCCAGTCTGTGGTGTTTTGTTATAGCAGCTCTAACAGGTAAAGACACTAAGTTTCATTGATTTTCAGTGTATATTGATAGAACATGTTTGCTACAGACGACCTGACAGAGATTGCCTAGAAGTTCTATGTTCCACTTCTCAATTACCAGTATCTGACTGGTCTATCTTACATCAGGAGATTGGGACCTTGATTCCCACTGCCTTCTCAGCAAGAGCTGCAAACACACTTTCTGAAGTGTGCACAGAGGTAGGCTCTCCAAGAATGGTGTGTGGGATCAGGATGAAATAATTTCTGAAGCAAATGATTAATATCTTAAATACAGACCAACATTAAAAATAATGCTGGGTAAAAACATTTAGTAATAGGATAAAGGAAATTTCACTCTGCAGCTTGCCTCTGGAAAGTTTGCTGCTGCACCCTCCTTAAATAAAGGAGATGCACTGACACCCAGATTTCAATGAAAAACACTTTTGACCGCTAGCTGAGGGAAACCTTCAGCCAATATCATGAGACCTACACTGTCTTGGTATTAAATATGTATTTATTCTATATAGAAAGCAATTTACTAAAACTCCAAGCCCCACTTACCCCAGACCTATAGCTAGCAGTGTTTCAAAGTAGAGAAAATGTGTTTACTTTTTTCATTTTCTCATTTTTGCTATTCCCTATTAAAAGAGATTCCTATGGAGAGAGTTATTAATGCCCAGCTATCTTCCTTAGCTCCATAGCAAATAAATTTTGCTGTGAAAAATTATCATGTTACTATGTGGCATAATTTATTTTTTCTTGAAATTAGGCACTTACATAACTGTTAATTTTATGGACTCTTCATTTGAAGCAATTGTGGTCAAAGATTGCAATCTGCAATTTATCCACCTCAAAATTTTAACTTACTTTTATTTTATTTCTCCTAGTAAATATTTTTCTTATATGGCAATTGGAGTCATATTTTTATGTTTTTATTATTGATAATGATGGCTACAAATGTGCATATACAAATTCTGTCAGGGATAAATTGATACAATAGCAAAAAATTAATAAATTAAGAAAAACTTTATGTAAGTGAGGTAAGAGTATGAAGATGGGTAGGGAAGAGAGGGATCACTTTGATTTTGTCTTATGATATTAAGGTGTTGCAGCTGAAACAGCAACAGAAATTGAGCTTCTTGTTCACTAGACCAATCTTTCAATAGGAATTCCTTAATAAAGAGCTTTCCAGGGGAAAAGTTTCCCCTGTATTTATCTCATTTTCTTATTTTTTCCTCTTCCTTGTTCCCCACATCTCTGCAAAACAGAATGTGATTATAGTATTTAACCACATGGAGAAAACAAATTGCAGTTGACATTAGACTTATTTTCCTTGCTTTGAAACCAGCTTAGTTTTAATTGCTTTTATACTTTCCCCATGTGAAATGGAACCAAGAAAATAATTGATCTGCTACAAGAGACAATGACCTTGGTTAAGTATGTAATTCATATTATTTAGATGAAGTGGGTCATCAAAAGCACAGCTATTTGTGTTTTTTTAAAAAAATATATCCTTAGTAATTTTCTCTTAATATCTTTCATTCACCTAAATTCCAAAACAGTTAAACTATGTTGCTCTCTTGGATTAGTTCTACATCCCTAGGATACATATAGCCTGCTTAGGATTACTTTTGCCTCTATTTTTGAGGATACAAAATGCTATGTCTTACTTCTCTCTGAAAGTTTTTTAAATGACAGATGATTTGTTCCTATATCTGCTCTAGTGTATAAATTTTAACTGGTCAGCTTCTTTTATGTTTTCAGCTTTCAATCTTGCTTTTAATGGCACTTCTTTTGAAAAATCTTTTGAAACATTGCAACTTTAGATTGCTTTGTGATTTCATAAGGGTTTGAGGGTGTTTTAATAAGTGCCTTTGCCATAGTCTCCTCAAATCAGTCCATTTCTTGCTCAAGTTTTATTCACAGCAGTAGTCCCAGCACTAGGGATAAGGCCTTTCAGATATCTGTTTCAGACAAGTAGTCAAGCATGATAGAAGAAATAAAGAAAGGAAGGAAGAAATGAACAAAGGGAGGAAGGAAGGAAGGAAGGAAGGAAAGCAAAGGAGAGAGGAAGGCGGAGAAAGAGAAAGGAGGAGAGAAATACAAAAAGCATGACTTGGTAACCTATTGTATATCTGATGGGATATGAGAAAAGATGGAACACAAGATAAGATAGAGAATTATGAAATTTTTAGGAACAGGAAAAGTAGAGAGATACCGGAAATAGAGATGATTTACAAGGGGAAATTATGCAATTCATTTTATACATTTTGAGTAAATAATTTATCTTAATTGATAAATGTTACTTAAAATATGCATTTAATATAATGCATTACATTTCGAACAACAAATGAAATCCAGATGTCTGCTTTGCAATGGAGCTCACCAATAAAGCAAATTATAGAGAGTTGACCAATAGGACAACATAGTAGTTTCCTGAATTCCCCTCATTCCATGGATGTACTAAATATACTGCTACACCTGCAGCAATTCTCTCTGAAAAGAAAATCCAGAAACTAGCTGGGTGATTCCTACACATTGGTTGAGTGAGAAAATACCCAGTCTGAAACAGATAGGAAACACTGAAACTCACTCTCATCAGAAACCCCACTCTTGGCATGGCACCATAGAATCAAGAGGGAAATCCCAACACCCAGCTTCTCTCTGAGGAGTATAGAGTTTGGACCACACATCCAGTTCCCCAACATTTATGACTCCCATCCAAGGAACAGGCCTCCAAAACACCTACCTCTCTAAAAGCCAAGAGTGACCCCCACCAGACCCACAAGACTATAACAAACAAAAAAGCAGTTCTTCACAGGCAGGACACAGCTGTGCCCCAGGAATCAATGCAGAAGGAACAGACAAAAATACTCATCTCCAAGGCTTTTACTGGAAGTGGTCTAACTGCATAATTCTCTAGCTGCTGCCTGAGGTTCAAGCTTCTAATTTAGCACATATGTAGGTGTTGGTTGTAAATCTCCCTGGAGACTGAGAAAGCCAATGGACACTTTCCCAATATCCTCTGTCTGGTCTTCTATAACAATAAAACCAAGTCACCAACATCTTCCTTGAAGGAGCTTATACACACATCTGTCTCCCCAGTTTTTGCAGATGTCACGAGATGTGTCCCCAGATCAGCTGGTTCTGGTAGCCAACGGGGCTTCTATTTATAAGTCCCACAGGACTGTAGAAAACAAAGAAGCAGTTCTTTTTTTATTATTACTTTTTTATTGAAAACCTCACTGAATTCTAATGGTCCACCTTTACAATAAACAAATACAGTAATAGTAACTCACAGTAAAATAAAATATATTTCTGATAGCCGTTATTTTTCTGTTAGGGACAGTTGTAATGTTTTGTTTTGTTTTTTTGTCACAAGAACAGGAATGTACCTATACAAAGGCTCAAAATAGGCCAACTTTTAAGCAAACGGTGATGATTCATAAAAGACTATGGATATAACATGTAACTAGTTGATACAAATCTAATAGGATTTGTTAAAAATCAGTCACATTTAATAACATACCTGAAGTGTTCTTGTATATATCATGCGAAGAAAAGAAGACTTTATCATTGTCCTAAAAAGTGGGTTAGTTCATAGACAATCTGACAAGTTACCATAAGAAGTTTTTCCTGAGGCATAAGAAAATGCATCATTATTCTTCTTGAACCTTTTCAGTTCAAGATTTTCCACTCAATAAAATAGCTGAGGATCTGAAACTGAGAAAATATATGTGAAGTACAAAATGCTTGTGAAACATTTTTTTTTCATCATCAGATGGTATTAATAAACTCATGACCAAATTGCCTGCTCAGGATGCAATTCTAATGGGAGAAAATTCTCTGTACAGGAGCCTATTTTGTCTTCAATGCTATGCTCATGGTTGCCTAACACAGGCAAACAGTTTTCTCCCAATTTTTTCGTAATTTAATCTTCCTATTAGCAAAAGAGGTAACCAGTCCCCATGGACCACAGGGGCTAGAGTCATAGGAAGGGGATTTCCTCTTAATATATATATATATATATATATTTAGAAGACGTTGGGGGTAGGACTTTATTAATTGATTTATTTACTTATGCTGTGTTGGGTCTTCGTTCTGTGTGAGGGCTTTCTCTAGTTGTGGTAAGCAGGGGCCATTCTTCATCACGGTGCGTGGGCCTCTTACTATCGCGGCATTTCTTGTTGTGGAGCACAGGCTGCAGACGCGCAGGCTCAGCAGTTGTGGCTCACGGGACGAGTTGCTCCGCGGCATGTGGGATCCTTGCAGACCAGGATTCAAATCCGTGTCCCCTGCATTAGCAGGCAGATTCTCAACCACTGCGTCACCAGGGAAGCCCTTAATATATATATTTTTTTTATTTTGATGTTTGGAACACTTTTTTTTTTTAACATCATTATTGGGGTATAATTGCTTTACAATGCTGTGTTAGTTTCTGCATTATAACAAAGTGAATAATTTATACATATACATATGTTCGCATATCTCTTCCCTCTTGCGTCTCCCTACCCCCCACCCTCCCTATGCCACCCCTCCAGGCGGTCACAAAGCACCAAGCTGATGTCCGTGCTATGAGGCTGCTTCCCACTAGCTATCTACCTTACGTTTGGTAGTGCATATAAGTCCATGCCTCTCTCTCGCTTTGTCACAGCTCACCCCTCCCCCTCCCCATATCCTCAAGTCCGTTCTCCAGTAGGTCTGTATCTTTATTCCTGTCTTACCCCTAGGTTCTTCATGACATTTTTTCTAAAATTCCATATATATGTATTAGCATATGATATTTATCTTTCTCTTTCTGACTTACTTCACTCTGTATGACAGACTCTAGGTCTATCCACCTCATTACAAATAGCTCAAATTCGTTTCTTTTTATGACTGACTAATATTCCATTGTATATATGTGGCACATCTTCTTTATTCATTCATCTGATGATGGACACTTAGGTTGTTTCCATCTCTGGGCTATTGTAAATAGAGCTGCAATGAACATTTTGGTACATGACTCTTTTGGAATTATGGTTTTCTCAGGGTATATGTCCAGTAGTGGGATTGCTGGGTCATATGGTAGTTCTATTTGTAGTTCTTTAAGGAACCTCCATACTGTTCTCCATAGTGGCTACGCAAATTCACATTCCCACCAGCAGTGCAAGAGGGCTCCCTTTTCTCCACACCCTCTCCAGCATTTATTGTTTCTAGATTTTTTGATGATAGCCATTCTGACTGGTGTGAGATGATATCTCATTAGAGTTTTGATTTGCATTTCTCTAATGATTAATGATGTTGAGCATTCTTTCATGTGTTTGTTGGCAGTCTGTATATCTTCTTTGGAGAAATGTCTATTTAGGTTTCTGCCCATTTTTGGATTGGGTTGTTTGTTTCTTTGTTATTGAGCTGCATGAGCTGCTTGTAAATTTTGAAGATTAATCCTTTGTCAGTTGCTTCATTTGCAAATATTTTCTCCCAATCTGAGGGTTGTCTTTTGGTCTTGTTTATGGTTTCCTTTGCTGTGCAAAAGCTTTGAAGTTTCATTAGGTCCCATTTGTTTATTTTTGATTTATTTCCATTTCTCTAGGAGGTTGGTCAAAAACGATCTTGCTGTGATTTATGTCATAGAGTGTTCTGCCTATGATTTCCCCTAAGAGTTTGGTAGTTTCTGTCCTTACATTTAGGTCTTTTATCCATTTTGAGCTTACTTTTGTGTATGGTGTTAGGGAGTGATCTAATCTCATACTTTTACATGTACCTATCCAGTTTTCTGAGCACCAATTATTGAAGAGGCTCTCCTTTCTCCACTGTACATTCCTGCCTCCTTTATCAAAGATAAGGTGACCATATGTGCGTGAGTTTATCTCTGGGCTTTCTATACTGTTCCATTGATCTATCTTTCTGTTTTTGTGCCAGTACCATACTGTCTTGATTACTGTAGTTTTTTAGTATAGTCTGAAGTCAGGGGGCCTAATTCCTCCAGCTCCTTTTTTCGTTCTCAAGATTGCTTTGGCTATTCGGGGTCTTTTGTGTTTGCATACAAATTGTGAAATCTTTTGTTCTAGTTCTGTGAAAAATGCCGGTGGTAGTTTGATAGGGATTGCATTGAATCTATACATTGCCTTGGTTAGTAGAGTCATTTTCACAATGTTGATTCTTCCAATCAAATAACATAGTATATCTCTCCATCATTTATATCATCTTTAATTTCTTTCATCAGTATCTTATAATTTTCTGCATACAGGTCTTTTGTCTCCTTAGGTAGGTTTATTCCTAGATATTTTATTCTTTCAGTTGCCATGGTAAATGGGAGTCATTTCTTGATTTCACTTTCAGATTTTTCATCATTAGTGTATAGGAATTCCAGAGTATTCTGTGCATTAACTTTGTATCCTTCTACTTTACCAAATTCATTGATTAGCTCTAGTAGTCTTCTGGTAGCATCTTTAGGATTCTCTATGTATAATATCATGTCATCTGCAAAGAGTGACAGCTTTACTTATTCTTTTTCAATTTGGATTCCTTTTATTTCCTTTTCTTCTCTGATTATTGTGGCTCAGACTTCTAAAACTATGTTGAATAAGATTGGTGAGAGTGGGCGACCTTGTCTTGTTCCTGATCTCCGTGGAAATGCTTTCAGTTTTTCACCATTGAGAATGATGTTGGCTGTGGGTTTGACATATATGCCCTTTATTATGTTGAGGAAAGTTCCTCTATGCCTACTTTCTGGATGGTTTTTATCATAAATGGGTGTTTAATTTTGTCAAAAGCTTTCTCTGCATCTATTGAGATGATCATATGGTTTTTCTTCTTCAATTTATTAATATGGTTTAACACATTGTTTGATTTGTATATATTGAAGAATCCTTGCATCCCTGGGTTAAACCTCACTTGATCATGGTGTATGATCCTTTTACTGTGCTGTTGGATTCTGTTTGCTGGTATTATGTTGAGGATTTTTGCATCTATGTTCATCAGTGATATTGGTCTGTAGTTTTCTTACTTTGTGACATCCTTGTCTGGTTTTGGTATCAAGGTGATGGTGGCCTCGTAGAATGAATTTGGGAGTGTTCCTCCCTCTGCTATATTTTGGAAGAGGTTGAGAAGGATACATGATAGTTCTTCTCTAAATGTTTGATAGAATTTGCCTGTGAAGCCATCTGGTCCTGGGCTTTTGTTTGTTGGAAGATTTTTAATCACAGTTTCAATTTCAATGCTTGTGATTGATCTGTCATATTTTCTATTTCTTCCTGATTCAGTCTTGGCAGGTTGTGCATTTCTAAGAATTTGTCCATTTCTTTCAGGTTGTCCATTTTATTGGCATAGAGTTGCTTGTAGTAATCTCTCATGATCTTTTGTATTTCTGCAGTGTCAGTTGGTACTTCTCCTTTTTCATTTATAATTCTATTGATTTGAGTCTTCGCCCTTTTTTTCTTGATGAGTCTGGCTAGTGGTTTATCTATTTTGTTTATCTTCTCAAAGAACCAGCTTTTAGTTTTACTGATCTTTGCTATTGTTTCCTTCATTTCTTTTTCATTTATTTCTGATCTGATTTTGATGATTTCTTTCCTTCTGCTAAATTTGAGGTTTTTTGTTCTTTCTCAAATTGCTTTAGGTGCAAGGTTATGTTGTTTAATCGCGATGTTTCCTGTTTCTTAAGATGGGCTTGTATTGCTATAAACTTCCCTCTTAGAAGTGCTTTTGCTTCATCCCATAGGTTTTGGGTAGTCGTGTCTCCATTGTCATTTGTTTCTAGGTATTTTTTGATTTCCTCTTTGATTTCTTCAGTGACCACTTCGTTATTAAGTAGTGTATTGTTTAGCGTTCATGTGTTTGTATTTTTTACAGATCTTTTTCTGTAATTGATATCTAGTTTCATAGAGTAGTGGTCGGAAAAGATACTTGAAAAAATTTCAATTTTCTTAAATTTACCGAGGCTTGATTTGTGCCCCAAGATATGATCTATCCTGGAGAATGTTCCATGAGCACTTGACATGAAAGTGTATTCTGTTGTTTTTGGATGGAATGTCCTATAAATATCAATTAAGTCCATCTTGCTTAATGTATCATTTAAAGCTTGTGTTTCCTTATTTATTTTCATTTTGGATGATCTGTCCATGGACGAAAGTGAGGTGTTTAAGTCCCCTACTATGAATATGTTACTGTCGATTTCCCCTTTTATGGCTGTTAGTGTTTGCCTTATGTATTGAGGTGCTCCTATGTTGGGTGCATAAATATTTACAATTGTTATATCTTCTTCTTGGATCGATCCCTTGTTCATTATGTACTGTCCTTCTTTGTCTCTTCTAATAGTCTTTATCGTAAAGTCTATTTTGTCTGATATGAGAATTGCTACTCCAGCTTTCTTTTGGTTTCCATTTGCATGGAATATATTTTTACATCCCCTTACTTTCAGTCTGTATGTGTTCCTAGGTCTGAAGTGGGTTTCTTGTAGACAGCATATATTTGGGTCTTGTTTTTGTATCCATTCAGCCAATCTGTGTCTTTTGGTGGGAGCATTTAGTCCATTTACATTTAAGGTAATTATCGATATGTATGTTCCTATTCCCATTTTCTAAATTGTTTTGGGTTCAATATTGTAGGTCTTTTCCTTGTCTTGTGTTTCTTGCCTAGAGAAGTTCATTTAGCATTTGTTTTAAAGCTGTTTTGGTGGTGCTGAACTCTCAGCTTTTGCTTGTCTGTAAAGGTTTTAGTATCTCCATCAAATCTGAATGAGATCCTTGCTGGGTAGAGTAGTCTTGGCTGCAGGTTTTTCTCCTTCATCACTTTCAGTATGTCCTGCCACTCCCTTCTGGCTTGCAGAGTTTCTGATGAAAGATCAGCTGTTAACCTTATGGGGATTCCCTTGTGTATTATTTGTTGTTTTTCCCTTGCTGCTTTTAATATGCTTTCTTTGTATTTAATTTTTGAGTTTGATTAATATGTGTCTTGGCATATTTTTCCTTGGATTTATCCTGTATGGGACTCTCTGTGCTTCCTGGACTTGATTAACTATTTGCTTTCCCATATTAGGGAAGTTTCCAACAATAATCTCTTCAAATATTTTCTCAGCCCCTTTCTTTTTCTCTTCTTCTTCTGGAACCCCTATAATTCGAATGTTGGTGTGTTTAATGTTGTCACTGAGGTCTCTGAGACTGTCCTTAGTTCTTTGCATTCTTTTTTCTTTATTCTGCTCTGCAGTAGTTATTTCCACTATTTTATCTTCCAGGTCACTTATCCGTTCTTCTGTCTCAGTTATTCTGCTATTGATCCCATCTAGAGTATTTTTCATTTCATTTATTGTGTTGTTCATTGTTGTTTGTTTCATCTTTAGTTCTTCTAGGTCCTTGTTATATGTTTCTTGCATTTTGTCTATTGTATTTCCAATATTTTGGATCATCTTTACTATCATTATTCTGAATTCTTTTTCAGGTAGACTTCTTATTTCCTCTTCATTTTTAGGTCTGTTTGGTTTTTATCTTGCTCCTTCATCTGTGGTGTGTTTTTCTGTATTCTCATTTTGCTTATCTTACTGTGTTTGGGGTTTCCTTTTTCAGGCTTCAGGTATGTAGTTCCCGTAGTTTTTGGTGTCTGTCCTCAGTGGCTAAGGTTGGTTCAGTGGGTTGTGTAGTCTTCCTGGTGGAGGGGACTAGTGCCTGTGTTCTGGTGGATGAGGCTTTATTTTGTCTCTCTGGTGGGCAGGTTCACGTCTGGTGGTGTGTTTTAGGGGTGTTTGTGGACTTATTGTGATTTTAGTCAGCCTCTCGGCTAATGGGTGGGGTTGTGCTCCTGTTTTGCTAGTTTTATTTGCACAGGGTGTCCAGCACTGTAGCTTGCTGGTTGTTGTGTGAAGCTGGGTGCTGGCATTGAGATGGAGATCTCTGGGAGCTTTTCACCATTTGACATTATGTGGAGCTGGGAGGTGTCTTTTTGACCAGTGTCCTGAAGTTGGCTCTCCCACCTCAGAGGCACAGCACTGACTCCTGGCTGCAGCACCAAGAGAATTTAATCTACATGGCTCAGAATAAAAGGGAGAAAAAGTAGAGAGAAAGAATTCATAGAGGAAGCAAGCAAGAAAGAAACAAAGAAAGAAAGGAAGGAAGGAAGGAAGGAAGAAAGAAAGAAGAAAAGAAGGAAAGGAGGAAAGAAAGAAAGAAAGAAAGGAGGGAGGGAGGGATGGAGGGAGGGATGGCGGGAGGAAGGAAGGAAGGAGGGAAGGAAGGAAAAAAGAAAGAAGGAAAGAAGATAAAGTAAAATACAATAGAGTAAAATATAATAAAGTTATTAAATTAAAAAAAATAATTATTAAGAAAAATAAGCAGACGGATAGAACCTTAGGAAAAACTGTGGAAACAAAGGTATAAAGACAAAATCTCATACAGAAGCACACATACACACTCACAAAAAGAGGAAAAGGGGAAAAATCATAATTCTTGCTCTCAAAGTCCACCTCCTCAATTTGGGATGATTTGTTATCTAATGGAGGGAAGGAAGGAAGGAAGGAAGGAAAGAAAGAAAGAAAGAAAGAAAGAAAGAAAGAAAGAAAGAAAGAAAGAAAGAAAGAAAGAAAGAAAGAAAGAAAAGAAAGAAAGGAAGAAGATAAAGTAAAATAAAGTTATTAAAATTAAAATTAATTATTAAGAAAAAAATTAAAAAACAAAACGGACTGATAGAACCCTAGGACAAATCATGGAAGCAAAGCTATACAGACAAAATCTCACACAGAAGCAACACATACACACTCACAAAAAGAGGAAAAGGGGAAAAAATCCTAAGTCTTGCTCTCAAAGTCCAACTCCTCAATATGGGATGATTCACTGTCTATTCATGTATTCCATAGATGCAGGGTACATCAAGTTGATTGTGGAGCTATAATGCGTTGCTTCTGGGGCTGCTGGGAGAGATTTCCCTTTCACTTCTTTGTTCTCACATCTCCCAGGGGCTCAGATTTGGATTTGGCCTTGCCTCTGCCTGTAGGTCGCTGGAGGGCCTCTGTTTTTCCGATCAGACAGGACGGGGTTAAAGGAGCCGCTGATTCGGGGGCTCTGGCTCACTCAGATCGGGGGAGGGAGGGGCACGGAGTGCGGGGTGAGCCGGCGGTGGCAGAGGCCGGCGTGATGTTGCACCAGCCTGTGGCTTGCCATGTGTTCTCCTGGGGTAGTTGTCCCTGGATCCCGGGAACCTGGCAGTGGCGTGCTGCACAGCCTCCCCAGAAGGGTGGTGTGGATAGTGACCTGTGCTCGCACACAGGCTTCTTGGTGGCAGCAGCAGCCTTAGTGTCTCCTGCCCGTCTCTGGGTCCCATACTTTTAGCCGGGGCTCTCGCCCTTCTCTGGAGCTCCTTTAAGCAGCCCTCTTAATCCCCTGTCCTCGCGCACCAGGAAACAAAGAGGGAAGAAAAAGTCTCTTGCCTCTTCGGCAGTTCCAGACCTTTTCCTGGACTTCCTCCCGGCTAGCTGTGGTGCACTAACCCCTTCATGCTGTGTTCACTCCACCAACCCCTGTCCTCTCCCTTTGCTCCGACCAAAGCCCGAGCCTCAGTTCGCAGCCCCGCCTGCCCTGGTGTGTGAGCAGACAAGCCTCTTGGGCTGGTGAGTGCCGGTCGGCACCGATCCTCTGTGCAGGAATCTTCCCACTTTGCCCTCCACACCCCTCTTGCTGTGCTCCTTTCCAGAGCCCCGAAGCTCCCTCCATCCGCCACACGCAGTCTCTGCCCGCAAAGGGGCTTCCTAGTGTGTGGAAACTTTTCCTCCTTCACAGCTCCCTCCCACTGGTGCAGGTCCCGTCCCTATTCTTTTGTCTCTGTTTTTTGTTTTTTTCTTTTGTCCTACCCAGGTAAGTGGGTAGTTTCTTGCCTTTTGGGAGGTCTGACGTCCTCTGCCAGCGTTCAGTAGGTGTTCTGTAGGAGTTCTTCCACGTGTAGATGTATTTCTGGTGTATCTGTGGGGAGGAAGGTGATCTCTGCGTGTTACTCTTCCGCCATCTTACCCTCGTCCTGATGTTTGGAACTCTTAAGGCAACATTCTAGAGCCAGGTGTTCTGGACCTGCTGTGACCAAGGGACTGACAAAGAGAAAAAAAATCTATTTATTTTTTGTGATTTGATGCACAGATAAAAAAACAACACACAATAACAGAAGTTGGTCCTTAATAAATCACATCCTAGTCTTTTTCAGTGCCTCAGTAAGCAGACCACATATTCAGTTTTCCCACCTCTTGGCCTCTAGCTCTTTTGTAGTTTTAACACTGCAACCCATGATGCAAATATCCAGAAACAGTTAAAAAGACTGTCACATTCCTTTTCTATTCATCTATTTTTGACTGTCTCTTGGTCCCAAGTGTATCTGAATGATTACCTTTCGTCATCCTATGCTATTCCTCATTACGGTATTCTCAATTGTCCCCATGTATTGTGGGCGGGTTGTAAGAGGGAGCTTGGGAAGGGTGTGCCAGTGTGAGGAGGTTATGGGTCACTGGGATTTCTCCAAGGATAGTCCCTTCCATGGCTGCAGGAAGTCCTCGCAGAGCCATGGCCAGGATGCTTGGTGGGTATCTGTATGTGGCAAAATTGAGCTCTGCATGAATTGCTTGCTGATCTATTACTTATTATTATTATTATTTTAGTATTAGTTGTTTTTTGTTGTTGTTTTTTTATACTGCAGGTTCTTATAAGTCATCAATTTTATACACATCAGGGTATACATGTCAATTGCAATCACCAAATTCAGCACACCACCATCCCCAATCCACCTTGGCTTTGCCCCCATGGTGTCCATATGTTTGTTCTCTACATCTGTGTCTCAAATTCTGTCCTAGAAACCAGTTCATCTGTACCATTTCTCTAGGTTCCACATACATGCGTTAATATGCGATATTTGTTTTTCTCTTTCTGACTTCCTTCACTCTGTATGACAGTCTCTAGATCAATCCACGTCTCAACAAATGACTCAATTTCTTTCTTTTTTATAGCTGAGTAATATTCCATTGTATATATGTACCACATCTTCTTTATCCATTCATCTGTTGATCAGCATTTAGGTTGCTTCCATGACCAGGCTATTGTAAATAGTGCTGCAATGAACATTGGGGTGCATGTGTCTTTTTCAATTATGGTTTTCTCTGGGTATATGCGCAGTAGTGGGTTTGCTGGATCATATGATAATTCTATATTTAGTTTTTAAGTCACCTCCATACTGTTTTCCATAGTGGCTGTATCAATTTACATTCCCACCAACAGTGCAAGAGGGTTCCCTTTTCTCCACACCCTCTCCAGAATTTGTTGTTTCTAGATTTTCTGATGATGCCCATCCTAACTGTTGTGAGGTGATACCTCATTGTAGTTTTGATTTGCATTTATCTAATAATTAGTGATGTTGAGCAGCTTTTCATGTGCTTCTTGGCCATCTGTATGTCTTCTTTGGAGAAATGTCTGTTTAGGTCTTCTGCCCATTTTTGTATTGGGTTATTTGTTTCATTAATATTTAGCTGCATGAGCTGTTTATATATTTTGGAGATTAATTCTTTGTCCATTGATTTGTTTGCAAATGTTTTCTCCCATTGTGAGGGTTTTTTTGTCTTGTTTATGGTTTCCTTTGCTGTGCAAAAGCTTTTAAGTTTCATTAGTTCACATTTGTTTATTTTTGCTCTTATTTCCATTACCCTAGGAGGTGGATCTAAAAAGATCTTGCTGTAATTTATGTCAAAGAGTGTTCTTCCTATGTTTTCCTCTAAGAGTTTTATAGTGTCTGGTCTTACATTTATGTCTAGAATCCATTTTGAGTTTATTTTTGTGTATGATGTCAGGGAGTCTTCTAATTTCATTATTTTACATGTGCCTGTCCAGTTTTCCCAGCACCACTTATTGAAGAGAGTGTCTTTTCTCCATTGTATATCTTTGCCTCCTTTGTCATCTATTTGTTGACCACAGGTGCCTGGGGTTACCTCTGGGCTTTCTGTCTTGTTCCATTGATCTATATTTCTGTTTTTGTGTCAGTACCATATTGTCTTGATTACTGTAGCTTTGTAGTATAGTCTGAAGTCAGGGAGTGTGATTTCCCCCAGCTCCGTTTTTTTCCCTCAAGACTCCTTTGGCTATTCGGGGTCTTTGGTGTCTACATACAAATTTTAAGATGATTTGTTCTAGTTCCGTAAAAAATCCCATTGGTAATTTGATAGGGATTGCATTGAATCTGTAGATTGCTTTAGGTAGTATAGTCATTTTCACAATATTGATTCTTCCAATCTAAGAAAATAGTGTATCTCTCCATCTGTTGGTTTCATCTTTAATTTCTTTCATCAGTGTCTTATAATTTTCTGCATACAGGTCTCTTATTTCCCTAGGTAGGTTTATTCCTAGGTATATTATTCTTTTTGTTGCAGTGGTAAATGGGAGTGTTTCCATAATTAGTTTTTCAGATTTTTCATCATTAGTGTATAGGAATGCAAGAGATTTCTGTGCATTAATTTTTTATCCTGAAACATTACCAAATTCATTAACTCTAGTAGTTTTCTGGTGGCATTTCTAGGATTCTCTATGTATAATATCATGTCAACTGCAAACAGTGACATCCTTTTACTTCTTCTTTTAAATTTGTATTCCTTTTATTTCTTTTTATTCTCTGATTGCTGTGGCTAGGACGTCCAAAATTATGTTGAATAATAGTGGTGAGAGTGGACATCCTTGTCTCGTTCCTGATCTTAGAGGAAATGCTTTCAGTTTTTCACCATTGAGAATGATGTTTGCTGTGGGTTTGTCGTATATGGCCTTCATAATGTTGAGGTAGCATCACTCTATGCCTACTTCCTGGAGATTTTTTATCATAAATGGGTGTTGAATGTTGTCAGAAGGTTTTTCTGCATCTATTGAGATGATCATATGGTTTTTATTCCTCAATTTGTTAATATGGTGTATCACATTGATTGATATGCGTATATTGAAGAATCCTTGCATCCCTGGGATAAATTGCACTTGATCATGGTGTATGGTCCTTTTACTGTGTTGTTGGATTCTGTTTGCTAGTATTTTGTTGAGAATTTTTGCATCTATATTCATCAGTGATACTGGTCTGTAATTTTCTTTTTTTGTAGTGTCTTTGTCTGGTCTTGATATCAGTGTGATTATGGCCTCATAGAATGAGTTTGGGAGTGTTCCTTCCTCTGCAGTTTTTTTCAAGAGTTTAGAAGGATGGATGTTAGCTCTTCTCTTAATGTTTGATAGAATTCACATGTGAAGCCATCTGGTCCTGGACTGTTGTTTGTTGGAAGATGTTTAATCACAGTTTCAATTTCATTATTTATGATTGGTCTGTTCATATTTTCTGTTTCTTCCTGGTTTGGTCTTGGAAGGTTATACCTTTCTAAGAATTTGTCCATTTCTTCCAGGTTGTTCATTTTATTGGCATAGAGTTGCTTGTAGTAGTCTCTTAGGATGCTTTGTATTTCTGCAGTGTCTTTTGTAACTTATCCTTTTTCATTTCTAATTTTATTGATTTGAGTCCTCTCCCTCTTTTTCTTGCTGAGTCTGGCTAGTGGTTTATCAATTTTGTTTATCTTCTCAAAGAACCAGCTTTTAGTTTTATTGATCTTTGCTATTGTTTTCTTTGTTTCTATTTCATTTATTTCTGCTCTCAGCTTTATGATTTCTTTCCTTCTGCCAAGTTTGGGTTTTGTTTGTTCTTCTTTCTCTAGTTCCTTTAGGTATAAGGTTTGATTGTTTATTTGAGATTTTTCTTTTTTCTTGAGATAGGCTTGTATGGCTATAAACTTCTCTCTTAGAACTGCTTTTGCTGCATCCCATAGGTTCTGGATCATCGTGTTTTCATTGTCATTTGTCTCTAGGTATTTTTTTTCTTCTTTGATTTCTTCAGTGATCTCTTGGTTGTTTAGTAACGTATTGTTTAGCCTTCATGTGTTTGTGTTTTTTACGTTTATTCCCTGTAATTCATTTCTATTCTCATAGCATTGTGGTCAGAAAAGATTCTTCATATGATTTCAATTTTTTAAAGTTTACTGAGGCTTGGTTTGTGACCCAGATGTGATCTATCCTGGAGAATGTTCCATGCATACTTGAGAAGAAAGTGTAATCTGCTGTTTTGTATGGAATGTCCTATAAATATCAATTAAATATATCTGGTCTATTGTGTCATTTAAAGTTTCTCTTTCCTTATTTATTTTCACTTTGGATGATCTGTCCATTGGTGTAAGTGAGGTGTTAAAGTCCCCCACTATTATTGTGTTACTTTCGATTTCTTCTTTTATAGCTGTTAGCAGTTGTCTTATGTATTGAGGTGCTCCAATGTTGGGTGCATATATATTTATAATTGTTGCATCTTCTTCTTGGACTGATCCATTGATCATTATGTAGTGTCCTTCCTTGTCTCATGTAACATTCTTTTTTTTTACATCTATTTAATCTGATATGAGTATAGCTACTCCAGCTTTCTTTTGATTTCCATTTGCATGGAAATCTTTTTCCATCCCCTCACTTTCAGTTTGTATGTGTCCCTAGGTCTGAAGTGGGTCTCTTGTAGACAGCATACAGATGGGTCTTGATTTTGTATCCATTCAGCAAGCCTGTGCCTTTTGGTTGGAGCATTTCACCCATTCACGTTTAAGGTAATTATCGATATGTTTGTTGCTATGACCATTTTGTTAATTGTTTGGGGTTTGTTTTTGTAGATCGTTTTCTTCTCTTGTGTTTCCTGACTAGAGAAGTTCCTTTAGCATTTGTTGTAGAGCTGGTTTGGTGGTGCTGAATTCTCTTAGCTTTTGCTTGTCTGCAAAGCTTTTGATTTCTCCATTGAATCTGAATGAGATCCTTGCTGGGTAGAGTAATCTTGGTTGTACATTCTTCCCTTTCATTACTTTAAGTATATCATGTCACTCCCTTCTGGCTTGTGGAGTTTCTGCTGAGAAATCAGCTGTTAACCTTATGGGAATTCCATTGTATGTTATTTTTCGTTTTTCCCTTGCTGCTTTCAATAATTTTTCTTTGTCTTTAATTTCTACCAGTTTGATTACTATTGTCTCAGCATGTTTCTCCTTGGGTTTATCCTGTATGGGATTTGCTGCGCTTCCTGGATTTGGGTGGCTATTTCCTTTCCTTTGTTAGGGACGTTTTCAACTATAATCTCTTCAAATATTTTCTCTGGTCCTTTCTCTCTCTCTTCTCCTTCTGGGACCCCTATAATGTAAATGTTGTTGTGTTTAATGTTTTCCCAGAGGTCTCTTAGGCTGTCTTCATTTCTTTCCATTCTTTTTTCTTTATTCTGTTCCACAGCAGTGAATTCCACCATTCTGTCTTCCAGGTCACTTATCTGTTCTTCTGCCTCAGTTATTCTGCTATTGATTCCTTGTAGTGTAGTTTTCATTTCAGGTATTGTATTGTTCATCTCTGTGTGTTTGTTCTTTAATTCTTCTAGGTCTTTGTTCAACATTGCTTGCATCTTCTCGAGCTTTGCCTCCATTGTTTTTCTGTGGTCCTGGATCATTTTCACTACCATTTTTCTGAATTCTTTTTCTGGAAGGTTGCCTATCTCCACTTCATTTAGTTGTTTTTCTGGGGTTTTATCTTGTTCCTTCTTCTAGTACATAGCCCTCTGTCTTTTAATATTGTCTGTCTTTCTGTGAATGTGGTTTTTGTTCCACAGGCTGCAGGATTGTAGTTCTTCTTGCTTCTGCTTGCTGATCTATTATTCACCAGGGAGCTGTTGTGATAAAGAATTCCTTGTTCAAACAGTTTCTTAAGTTTTCTTGGATGCAACTTGTGATTGCCAGGCGGATGTTGGTGGCAGTGGCTTCCCTCAGCTCTAGTGAGGCTTGCTCACTATACTGTGCCATGTAGGGCATACAAATGAGATTAGGGTGCATTTCTTAAGGAAACATGAGCAAAGCTGAAGGCTGTGATTCATGAATGTTGAGGTCCACCCCTCATATCTTGCCTTCCTTGAGGTCTTGGTCTAATGCTTTCTCATCCACCAGTCCACATCAGACCGCATACACTCTGAATGCACCTTGCCTCATCTGCTTTATAGTAAAGACACTGATGAGGTGATGGTTATGTTCATTATGACTACAGTGCAAGGAGTTGCAGTTGCTCTGATACAGTAAGTCCTGCAGGGTGTAGACCCTCTGTACACCTAGGGAGAGCTCTATCCCATCCTGCATGTAGGGATCATAAAATGTGAAGATTAATCCATAGGTTTTGGCTCAAACAGCAACGCCTTGGTCTGCACAACTAAAGCGGATGAGGCTCAGCATCTTCCTAAGGATGCGGGCTTCTCCAGAGACAACCTCCTGAATCTGCTGGATGCTCTGTACCCATGCACCTTCCCACAGCACCTGGCACAGTCACATATTCCACTAGTACAAACTGAGGATGTGGCAAATGCTGGAATTGGCCATCTCTTCCATTGCCGTGGAAGGGAAGTTGCACATGGCAATCCTGAGCTCGCCCGCAGCCTTGATGTGGATGTTGTCATAAGTGCTGCCTAACCCACATGATCACTCTCAGGGCCTTGAGTTTCTCCAGGTCCTCCGTGGTAAAGGTGATGGTGTGGTGACATCAATGGACCGACAGCCTTGTTTAAAACCTTCTTGTGGATCTCTTGAGTGGACTGTGCATCACAAAAGGCCAGGTCTTTCAGAATCAGTATATCCTTGGTGCAGTCTCTGCAGTTGAACAATGCCATCAGGGGGTGGGGGTGAAGAGGCCATTCATGATTTGGGGATGGATACCTTCACAAATTCTGTCCAATTGCTTTCACTTGACTTTGTGCTTATCCACAAGGACCAATCTTTTTTTTTTTTTTTTTTTTTTTTTGCATTACGCAGGCCTCTCACTGTTGTGGTCCCTCATGTTGCGGAGCACAGGCTCCAGACACGCAGGCTCAGCAGCCATGGATCCTAGCTGCTCCACGGCATGTGGGATCTTCCCAGACCAGGGTGCGAACCTGTGTCTCCTGCATCGGCAGGCGGACTCTCAACCACTGTGCCACCAGGGAAGCCCCACATGGACCAATCTTTATCGAATTTTGCACATCTCTGATTCAGAAGGCAAAGAGGCCCTATAAGAACTTAGGGGCACTCTCAGGAGTCTGCAGGTATTACACCACTATGCACCCATTACAAATTTGTCCACAAACTCTATAATTCGCACACTGGGCTGTCTGTCTTTTTAAGAGAATTCAGCTTCATTGGTTCAAAACCATTTAAGGTGATGAAACACTTGTCCTGGGCTGCATTCGTCCACTGCAAAGGGCCTCCACCCAGGAGGAGGCAGCGACCATAGTAGCAGGTCCCACTCCTCCCACCCCACTGGTCAGTGGTGGCAGTGACTGCAGCTGTGCTGGGGGCATGGGCCCTCAGGGTGGCATGGCTCCCAGCTCCCGGCTCCTGGCTCTGTCCTTCCATCCTCCGATTGTCACCTGTTCCTCTGGACCACTCCCAGGCCACCTTAAAATGATCAAAAAATCAGTTTTGAAATGGTGTGAGTATTCAAGCACCCACTAAAGCTATCTCCCAAGGGCTCAGCACAGAGGAAGCAGGCAAAAATTCCCATTTCTCTGAAAGTGTTCTAATTGCTTACATTATAAGCTGCTGCCTGAAGGTCCAGCTTGTGATTTAGCACAAGTCTAGGGGCTAGCTGCAACCTTCCCCAGAGAATGAAGAAGCCTGTGGACATTTCCCCTGCCTTCTCCCTCTGACTCACCACAATAATAAAACCCAGTCACCAGTACCTTGTAGAAAGGAGCTGGTATACACACCTGGTACCCCAGCTGCTTCTGTGCCTGCTGGCTAAGGAACAGGCTTCCAAATCACCTAGCTCTGATATCCAACAAGGCTTTGTTCATGAGCATAACAAGACTATACTTAAAAAGAACCAGTTTTTAAACAGGCACAGGAGCATACCCCAGCAGCTACACACCTATGCTCACCACAGAGGGAGTAGATAAAAATGTCCGTCTCCCAGGTTTTCCCTGGAAAGCTTAACTACATATTTTCCCAGATGCTGCCTGAAGATCCAGCTTCTCATCAGCCTGCACTTAAGTGCTGATTTATCCACTGCTTTGGGACACTAACAGGTCTTGGCACACTCTCAATGACTGGGAGCCATTAAAGAAAATGTTGGTGGCTTGGATAATGACAAAAGTCTCAGAGAACCAGGAGCTCAGGCTGGGCTGATGCTGAAATTTATCTCCTGCACAAGACCACACTGTCAAGGCTGTAAGAGGTGGCTGTTTTATCTAAAAAGTATAAACTAACATAGAGAGTCAAGGAAAATGAAGTTCTTAATGAAATGGAGATAACTCATTTACCTGAAAGAGAGTTAAAAATAATGATAATAAAGATACTCACCAATGTCAGGAAAACAATGTAAGAACAAAGTGAGAATTTCAACAAAAAAGACAGAAAATATATTCTGAAATTATCAAATAGAAATCACTAAGCCGAAGAATAAAATAAGTGAGTTGAAAATTCAATACAGGGGTTCCACAGCAGACTAGATCAAGTGGAGGAAAGGATCAGTGAACTCATAGGGCAGTGAAATACATCCAGTCAAAGGAAAGAAAGAAAAGAAAAAAAAAAAGAAAAAAAGTGAAGCTAGCTTAAGGGATTTATAGGACACAATCAAGGGGAAAAATGTATACATTATAGGAATACCAGAAGGAAAAGAGAGAAGAAGAAGAATTCCTCAAAGAAATAATGGCTGAAAACTTCCTTAACCTGGGGAAAGAAACAGTTATCTGAATCCAGGAAGCCCAGAGAATTCCAAAGATGAATAAAAAAACACATGCCAAAACACATCATAAGTAAATTGTCAAAAGTTAAATATAAGGAGAGAATCTTAAAATCAACAACAGAAAAACAACTTGTTACATACAAGGGAACACTCATAACACAATCAGCAGATTTTTTTAGCAGAAACTTTGCAGGCCAGAATGGAGTGGGATGATACATTCAAACTGCTGAAAGAGAAAAATACTGTGAATCAAGAACACCTGGCAAAGTTGTCCTTCAAAATTGGAATATAAAGATTTTTTTCAGACAAACAAATGCTAAGGGAGTTGATCACCACTAGCCTCGCCTTACAATAAATATTAAATAGTGTTCTTCAAGCTGAAACAAAAGGGAGCTAATTAGTAACAGAAAAACATATGAAAGTATATAACTGACTGGTAAAGAGAAATGTACAGTTAAATTTAGAATAATATTATAATGATTGTTGGTAAATCATTTATAACTCTAGTGTAAGCATATATATATATATATATATATATATATATATATATATATATATATATATAATCATATGCGGGCCTCTCACTGTTGTGGCCTCTCCCATTGTGGAGCACAGGCTCCGGACACACAGGCTCAGCTGTCATGGTGAACCTGTGTCCCCTGTATTGGCAGGCGGACTCTCAACCACTGTGCCACCAGGGAAGCCCTAGTGTAAGTATTAAAAGATAAAATTATTAATGATTACTATAACTACAATAATTTGTTAGTAGATACAAAATGTAAAAATACATCAATTGTGACATAAGAATATAAAATGTAGGAGGGCAATGTAAAATGTAGAGTTTTTGTATGTGCCTGAAGTACAGATGTTATTAGGTTAAAATAACCTGTTATGAATATAAGATGTTTTATGTCAGCCTCATGGTATATGTAAAGAAAAAAAAGTATAGTAGATATCCAAAAGATAAAGGTATCAAAGCACAATAACAAGAAATATCATCAAATCACAAAGGAAGAGAGTGAGATAGGAAAAAATGATCCATCAAAACAACTGGAAAACCATGAACAAAATGAAAATAGTAATTCCATAACTTATATTTTCTAGGAGAGTAGAAGTTCAATGTTCTCAATAAAGAAAAGAAAGGAAGAGAGGGACCTTGAAGATGGTGGAAGAGTAAGACGCGGAGATCACCTTCCTCCCCACGGATACACCAGAAATACATCTACACGTGGAACAACTCCTACAGAACACCTACTGAAGGCTGGCAGAAGACCTCAGACCTCCCAAAAGGCAACAAACTCCCCACGTACATGGGTAGGGCAAAAGAAAAAAAGAAAAAAACAGAGACAAAAGAATAGGGATGGCACCTGCACCAGTGGGAGGGAGCTGTGAAGGAGGAAAAGTTTCCACACACTAGGAAGCCCCTTCGCGGGCGGAGACTGCGGGAGGCGGAGGGGGGAGCTTCGGGGCCGCGAAGGAGAGCACAGCAACGGGTGCGGGTGCGGAGGGCAAAGCGGGGAGATTCCCGCCCAGAGGATCGGTGCCGACTGGCACTCACCAGCCCGAGTGGCTTGTCTGCTCACCCGCTGGGGCGGGCGGGGCTGCGAGCTGAGGCTCTGAGGCTCGGGTTTCGGTTTCGGACGGAACGCAGGGAGGGACTGGGGTTGGTGGCTTGAACATAGCCTGAAGGGGTTAGTGCACCACGGCTAGCCGGGAGGGAGTCTGGGGAAAAGTCTGCACCTGCCGAAGAGGCAAGAGACTTTTTCTTCCCTCTTTGTTTCCTGGTGCGTGAGGAGAGGGGTTTAAGAATGCTGCTTAAAGGAACTCCAGAGACGGGCGCGAGCCGCGGCTAAAAGCTCGAACCCCAGAGACGGGCGGGAGACGCTAAGGCTGCTGCTGCCGCCACTAAGGGGCCTGTGTGCAAGCACAGGTCACTCTCCACACCCCTATTCCGCGGAGGCTGTGCAGCCCGCCACTGCCAGGTTCCCGGGATACAGGGACAACTTCCCCGGGAGAACGCAGGGCGGGCCTCAGGCTGGTGCAAAGTCACGCCGGCCTTTGCCACCGCAGGCTCGCCCCGCACTCCGTGCCCCTCCCTCCCTGCCGGCCTGAGTGCGCCAGAGCCCCCGAATCAGCGGCTCCTTTAACCCCGTCCTGTCTGAGCACAAAACAGACGCCCTCCAGCGACCTACACGCACAGGCGGGGCCAAATCCAAAGCTGAGCCCCTGTGAGCTGTGAGAACAAAGAAGAGAAAGGGAAATCTCTCCCAGCAGCCTCAGAAACAGCGGATTAAAGCTCCACAATCAACTTGATATACCCTGCATCTGTGGAATACCTTAATAGACAACCAATCATCCCAAATTAAGGAAGTGGACTTTAGGAGCAAGATCTATGATTTTTTGCCCTATTCCTCTTTTTGTGAGGGTGTATGTGTATGCTTCTGTGTGAGATCTTGTCTGTATAGTCTTACTTCCACCATTTGTCCTAGGGTTCTATCCGTCCATGGTTTTTTTTTTAAATTTTTTTTCTTAATAATCAATTTTAATTTTAATAACGTTATTATACTTTACCTTCATTCTTTCTTTCTTTCCTTCCTTCCTTCCCTCCTTTAGACAACGAATCATCCCAAATTGAGGAGGTGGTCTCTGACAGCAAGATTTATGATTTTTCCCCCTTTACCTCTTTTAGTGAGGGTGTATGTGTATGCTTCTGTGTAAGATTTTGTCTGTATAGCTTTGCTTCCAACATTTGTCCTAAGGTTCTATCCGTCCCTTTTTTTTTTCTAAATAAGAATTTTTTTAATTCAATAACTTTATTATACTTTATTTTATTTTTACTGTATCTTCTTTCTTTCTGTCTTTTTTCCTTCTTTCCCTCCTTCCTTCCTTCCTCCCTCCCTCCCTCCCTCCTTTCTTTCCTTCTTGCCTTCTTTCCTTCTTTGCTTCTTTCTTTCTTTCTTCCTTCCTTCCTTCCTTCCTTCCCTCCTTTCCTTCTTTCTTTCCTCATACTTCTACTAATTCCTTCTACTTGTTCTCCCTTTTATTCTGAGCCATGTGGATGAAAGGCTCTTGGTGCTTCAGGCAGGAGTCAGGGCTCTGCCTCTGAGGTAGGAGACCCAACTTCAGGACACTGGTCCACAAGAGACCTCCCAGCTCCACATAATATCAAATGGCGAAAATCTCCCAGAGACCTCCATCTTAACACCAGCACCCAGCTTCACTCAACGACCAGCAAGCCACAGTGCTGGACAACCTATGCCAAACAACTAGCAAAACAGGAACACAACCCCACCCATTAGCAGAGAGGCTGCCTAAAATCATAATAAGGCCACAGACACCCCAAAACACACCACCAGACATGAACCTTCACACTAGAGAGACAAGATCCAGCCTCATCCACCACAACACAGGCACTAGTCCCCTCCACCAGGAAGCCTACACAACCCACTGAACCAACCTTAGCCACTGGAGACAGACATCAAAAACAGCGGGAACTACAAACCTGCAGTCTGCACAAAGGAGACCCCAAACACAGTAAGATAAGCAAAATGAGAAGACAGAAAATCACACAACAGATAAAGGAGCAAGATAAAAATGCACCAGACCTAACAAATGAAGAGGAAATAGCCAGTCTACCTGAAAAAGAATTCAGATTAATGATAGTAAGGATGATCCGAAATCTTGGAAATAGAATGGACAAAATGCAAGAAACAGTTAACAAGGACCTAGAAGAAATAAAGATGAAACAAGCAACGATGAACAACACAATAAATGAAATTAAAAGTACTCTAGATAGGATCAATAGCAGAATAACTGAGGCAGAAGAACGGATAAGTGACCTGGAAGATAAAATAGTGGAAATAACTACTGCAGAGCAGAATAAAGAAAAAGAATGAAAAGAACTGAAGACAGTCTCAGAGACCTCTGGGACAACATTAAACGCACCAACATTCGAATTATAGGGGTTCCAGAAGAAGAAGAGATAAAGAAAGGGGCTGAGAAAATATTTGAAGAGATTATAGTTGAAAACTTCCCTAATATGGGAAAGGAAATAGTTAATCAAGTCCAGGAAGCACAGAGAGTCCCATACAGGATAAATACAAGGAGAAATATGCCAAGACACGTATTAATCAAACTGTCAAAAATTAAAGACAAAGAAAGCATATTAAAAGCAGCAAGGGAAAAGCAACAAATAACACATAAGGGAATCCCCATAAGGTTAACAGCTGATCTCTCAGCAGAAACCCTACAAGCTAGAAAGGAGTGGCAAGACATACTGAGAGTGATGAAGGAGAAAAACCTGCAACCAAGACTACTCTACCCAGCAAGGATCTCATTCAGATTTGATGGAGAAATTAAAACCTTTACAGACAAGCAAAAGCTGAGAGAGTTCAGCACCACCAAACCAGCTTTACAACAAATGCTAAAGGATCTTCTCTAGGCAAGAAACACAAGAGAAGGAAAAGACCTATAATAACGAACCCAAAACAAGTTAGAAAATGGGAATAGGAACCTACATATTGATAACTACCTTAAATGTAAATGGACTAAATGCTCCCACCAAAAGACACAGATTAGCTGAATGGATACAAAAACAAGACCCTTATATATGCTGTCTACAAGAGACCCACTCTAGACCTAGAGACACATACAGACTGAAAGTAAGGGGATGGAAAAAGATATCCCATGCAAATGGAAGCCAAAAGAAAGCTGGAGTAGCAATTCTCATATCAGACAAAATAGACTTTAAAATAAGGACTATTAAAAGAGACAAAGAAGGACACTACATAATGATCAAGGGATCGATCCAAGAAGAAGATATAACAACTGTAAATATTTATGCACCCAACATAGGAGCACCTCAATACATAAGGCAAATACTAACAGCCATAAAAGGGGAAATCGACAGTAACACATTCATAGTAGGGGACTTAAACACTCCACTTTCACCCATGGACAGATCATCCAAAATGAAAATAAATAAGGAAAAACAAGCTTTAAATGACACATTAAACAAGATGGACTTAATTGATATTTATAGGACACTCCATCCAAAAACAACAGAATACACATTTTTCTCAAGTGCTCATGGAACATTCTCCAGGATAGATCATATCTTGGGTCACAAATCAAGCCTTGGTAAATTTAAGAAAATTGAAACTGTATCAAGTATCTTTTCTGACCACAATGCCATGAGACTAGATATCAATTACAGGAAAAGATCTGTAAAAAATACAAACACATGGAGGCTAAACAATACACTACTTAATAATGAAGTGATCACTGAAGAAATCAAAGAGGAAATCAAAAAATACCTAGAAACAAATGACAATGGAGACACAATGACCCAAAACCTGCACGATGCAACAAAAGCAGTTCTAAGGGGGAAGTTTATAGCAGTACAAGCCCACCTTAAGAAGCAGGAAATATCTCGAATAAACAACCTAACCTTGCACCTCAAGCAATTAGAGAAAGAAGAACAAAAAAACCCCAAAGCTAGCAGAAGGAAAGAAATCATAAAAATCTGATCAGAAATAAATGAAAAAGAAGTGAAGGAAACAATAGCAAAGATCAATAAAACTAAAAGCTGGTTCTTTGAGAAGATAAACAAAATAGATAAACCACTAGCCAGACTCATCAAGAAAAAAAGGGAGAAGATTCAAATCAATAGAATTAGAAATGAAAAAGGAGAGGTAACAACTGACACTGCAGAAATAAAAGAGATCATGAGAGATTACTACAAGCAAATCTATGCCAATAAAATGGACAGTCTGGAAGAAATGGAAAAATTCTTAGAAATGCACAACCTACCAAGACTGAATCAGGAAGAGATAAAAAATATGAACAGACCAATCACAAACACTGAAATTGAAACTGTGATTAAAAATCTTCCAACAAAGAAAAGCCCAGTACCAGATGGCGTCACAAGCGAATTCTATCAAACATGTAGAGAAGAGCTAACACCTATCCTTCTCAAACTCTTCCAAAATATAGCAGAGGGAGGAACACTCCCAAACTCCTTCACGAGGCCACCATCACCTTCATACCAAAACCAGACAAGAATGTCACAAAGAAAGAAAACTACAGGCCAATATCACTGATGAACATAGATGCAAAAATCCTCAACAAAATACTAGCAAACAGAATCCAACAGCACATTAAAAGGATCATACACCATGATCAAGTGAGGTTTATTGCAGGAATGCAAGGACTCTTCAATATATGCAAATCTATCAATGTGATAAACCATATTAACAAATTGAAGGAGAAAAACCGTATGGTCATCTCAATAGATGCAGAGAAAGCTTTTGACAAAATTCAACACCATTTATGATAAAAACCCTGCAGAAAGTAGGCATAGAGGGAACTTTCCTCAACATAATAAAGGCCATATATGACAAGCCCACAGCAAACATCATCCTCAATGGTGAAAAACTGAAAGCATTTCCGCTAAGATCAGGAACAAGACAAGGTTGCCCACTCTCACCACTCTTATTCAACATAGTTTTGGAAGTTTTAGCCACAGCAATCAGAGAAGAAAAGGAAATAAAAGGAATCCAAATCGGAAAAGAAGAAGTAAAGCTGTCACTGTTTGCAGATGACATGATCCTATACATAGAGAATTCTAAAGATGCTACCAGAAAACTACTAGACCTAATCAATGAATTTGGTAAAGTGGCAGGATACAAAATTAATGCACAGAAATCTCTGGCATTCCTATATACTAATGATGAAAAATCTGAAAGTGAAATCAAGAAAACACTCCCATTTACCATTGCAACAAAAAGAATAAAATATCTAGGAATAAACCGACCTAAGGAGACAAAAGACCTGTATGCAGAAAATTATAAGACACTGATGAAAGAAATTAAAGATGATACAAATAGATGGAGAGATATACCATGTTCTTGGATTGGAAGAATCAACATTGTGAAAATGACTCTACTACCCAAAGCAATCTATAGATTCAATGCAATCCCTATCAAACTACCATGGCATTTTTCACAGAACTAGAACAAAAAAATTTGCAATTTGTATGGAAACACAAAAGACCCTGAATAGCCAAAGCAATCTTGAGAACGAAAAAAGGAACTGGGGGAATCAGGCTTCCTGACTTCAGACTATACTACAAAGCTACAGTTATCAAGACGGTATGGTATTGGCACAAAAACAGAAAGATAGATCAATGGAACAGGATAGAAAGCCCAGAGATAAACCCATGCACATATGGACACCTTATCTTTGATAAAGGTGGCAGTAATGTACAATGGAGAAAGGACAGCCTCTTCAATAAGTGGTGCTGGGAAAACTGGACAGGTACATGTAAAAGTATGAGATTAGATCACTCCCTAACACCATACACAAAAATAAGCTCAAAATGGATTAAAGACCTAAATGTAAGGCCAGAAACTATCAAACTCTTAGAGGAAAACATAGGCAGAACACTCTATGACATAAATCACAGCAAGATCCTTTCTGACCCACCTCCTAGAGTAATGGAAATAAAAATAAACAAATGGGACCTAATGAAACTTCAAAGCTTTTGCACAGCAAAGGAAACCATAAACAAGACCAAAAGACAACCCTCAGAATGGGAGAAAATATTTGCAAATGAAGCAACTGACAAAGGATTAATCTCCAAAATTTACAAGCAGCTCATGCAGCTCAATAACAAAAAAACAAACAACCCAATCCAAAAATGGGCAGAAACCTAAATAGACATTTCTCCAAAGAAGATATACAGACTGCCAACAAACACATGAAAGAATGCTCGACATCATTAATCATTAGAGAAATGCAAATCAAAACTACAATGAGATATCATCTCACACCAGTCAGAATGGCCATCATCAAAAAATCTAGAAACAATAAATGCTGGAGAGGGTGTGGAGAAAAGGGAACACTCTTGCACTGCTGGTGGGAATGTGAATTGGTTCAGCCACTATGGAGAACAGTATGGAGGTTCCTTAAAAAACTACAAATAGAACTACCATATGACCCAGCAATCCCACTACTGGGCATATACCCTGAGAAAACCGAAATTCAAAAAGAATCATGTACCAAAATGTTCATTGCAGCTCTATTTACAATAGCCCAGAGATGGAAACAACCTAAGTGCCCATCATTGGATGAATGGATAAAGGAGATGTGGCACATATATACAATGGAATATTACTCAGCCATAAAAAGAAACGAAATTGAGCTATTTGTAATGCGGTGTATAGGCCTAGAGTCTGTCATACAGAGTGAAGTAAGTCAGAAAGAAAAAGACAAATACCGTATGTTAACACATATATATGGAATTTAAGAAAAAAAATGTCATGAAGAACCTAGGGGTAAGGCAGGAATAAAGACGCAGACCTCCTAGAGAACGAACTTGAGGTTATGGGGAGGGGGAAGGGTGAGCTGTGACAGGGCGAGAGAGAGTCATGGACATATACACACTAACAAATGTAGTAAGGTAGATAGCTAGTGGGAAGCAGCCGCATGGCACAGGGATATTGGCTCGGTGCTTTGTGACAGTCTGGAGGGGTGGGAAAGGGAGGGTGGGAGGGAGGGAGACACAAGAGGGAAGACATATGGGAACATATGTTTATGTATGACTGATTCACTTTGTTATAAATCAGAAACTAACACACCATACCCCAATAAAGATGTTAAAAAAATAAAAAAAATAAAAAAATAAAAAAAAAGAAAGGAAGAAGTATACATATGAGGTAAGCATGAGATGTGTTAATTAACTCTCCAAGGATGGGGAAAATCTTTTCATAATGTACAATATATCAATTTATCACATTATATATTTTAAACATATTGCAACATTATTTGCCAATTATACGTCAATAAAGCTGAAATAAAAAAACAGACTATAATCTCCCCAATATAAGAACTTCCCTTCAACACCAAAATATTAAGGATTCTTTATGGCAATACTTGAACTTTTAACATACATATGTTTTAATGGACTTGAATATATTTTCTTAACTCTGGGCCTCCTAGTTTTCCTGGGACCATAAATTAGAAAACACTATTAAAATATATTAATTTGAAAAATTTACACAAGCTAATGAATTTCCCCAGAAAAAAAATGCAAACATGTACATACATTTAAAAATCCCAGGGTAACAAGTTACTAATGTTTTATTAAAGTTGTATATGTATGTCAGAATTGACACCAATCTAGAAAGAGCAAGAAACCTACTTAATTATGTGAAATTGCCAAACAGTGAAAAATCAAAATGAGGATTTTAACAACAAATAACCCATTATATAAAAGAATTTGCAGAAAGAAATCAATACCTTAAAATTAAAAATAAGCCTAAGTAACTATGTTAATTACCATTTAAAAACAGAAAGTTTTACCAGTCATGAATGAAGAGCTATAATATAAAAAATAATAGCAAAATAACAAAAATGGCTTGAGACTACAGGTAAAATATTGGATATGTGAGTAGAGATAGGAGAAAATTAGTGTAAATTAATTTCTAAATATCTCATAGCAGGAAGCTATAATTACCATTTTGTTCCTGAAGTTGGTAAAATAAAATGTAAGTGTAAGCCTGTTTATTTAAGTGATAAACCCTATTACTGATAGAAATGAAAACAGACTATATACTTTTAAAATTATGGGGAGAAGGGACAGAATTATACCAGAATATAGAAACAAGGGAAACTCAAATACCTATATGATAAGTTGAGAAAAGTAAGGCAATGAGCACTATAACAATCACTATAAAGTAAATAACACAATTACTAAAAGAAAAATATGCAGTATCACATTAAAAACAAAATTTAGGGTTTTTGATATTTAGAAAAAGCATGCATAAAACTATGTGCTTCTAAAAGTTTAAGATTTAAATGAAAAACAATGAAACAATGTTGAAAGAAGACTAATATCAAACAAAGGTGTATTGACAAAAAAATCTATTTTCTTTTTTTTTTTTTTTCTGTGGTACACGGGCCTCTCACTGTTGTGGCCTCTCCCGTTGCAGAGCACAGGCTCCGGATGTGCAGGCTCAGTGGCCATTGCTCATGGGCCCAGCCGCTCTGCAGCATGTGGGATCTTCCCAGATCGGGACACGAACCTGTGTCCCCTGCATCAGCAGGCAGACTCTCAACAACTGAACCACCAGGGAAGCCCTGACAAAACTACTTTAAAATGAAAAGAGTGTAGGTTGCTTTTTAATGACAATGTGTACCATTCCTAGTGATATAAAATCAGGAATTTATAGGTAAAATTTATGAAGCATCGAATATATAATTATAATAAAAGCCAGTAGCATTTATTGAATGTTAATTCTAAGTTAGGCTTCTTGCTAAGTATTTTAAATGTATTAACTAATTTGGTAGAAATTCAAGAAAAAGATTTAAAAACCATTAATAAGTGTATGAACCTCTATCACTCACTCTCAGTTCTTGCCTGATCCAGAATACTAATAATAATTATATCTATAGAGGTTTTGGTTACATATTAATATGTTTGTTGTAATAGATTTATTTAGAATTCTATATCCCATAATCATATAATACAACAACCACTCTTCATCCCTTTATTGAGGATATATAATAGAAGATGTTATGTCATTAATATCTCAAAAATTCCAAAGTAGAAAGAATTAGAAAAAAAATCACGTATCAAAGAACACTTTAACTACAAATAAACAGCAAAAGTGAAAGAAATAAGTAAAAACAAAAAATGTGGAAATAAAATATTAATCCTTTCCTCACCTGAAAAGGGCTTTGAATAAAAATTAAATCAAAACAGCAATTGCAGAATGTCTTTAAAAATAATAACTTTTAATTAACAATAGCTCTGTAGCATAAAATATTTATATGGTCACAGTACTATAAACATTCTGTATTGATTTTCAACTACTAAAATAATTTATAAACAAAGTAAGAAACATTTGATTATGATTATAGAACAGAATTATTAAATTTAAAATACAGATTACTAGTGAGACATTGAAAATGGAAGAGCTGAATGGAAATAGAAGGGCAAAAATATCTTGTTTATAAAGAGGGTGTATCATAATAAAATATAATGTTGGTGGGAGAAGAAATAATGTTTTTCAACAAATACATTAGCATCCTTTCCCTTTGCATCAGCATAATTCCACCTATGCCACTTGGTGACTTCTTTCCTATACACTCTTTTTCATTGATTCAGTTTACATTTTATGTTTATGTGTCTATAAATATGAGATGGCCTGCAACAATATACACCAAACTAGTAATGGTAGTCATTACTTGGAATTGGATTACACAATAAGAACTTTCACAATTTGCATATATATATATATATATATATATATATATATATATATATATATATATATATATAGTTTGTGTAACAAATAATTTACATTTTAACATTTAATACATGTAACAAAGATTTTATTGTAACATTTGGAAACAAAGGGTACAAAACCAAGATAATCACGTGAGTGACATCACATTATTTTTTGGAAATAAAATAAAAAAATAAAATTAAATCCTAGTTTATAACTATCAGAATAAGGTAAGGTCTCAAGAAAGGTGAACTAGGAGTCCAGGAGGGGAAAAGAGACTGCAGTGGAGGTTCTTTCCAGCTCTAGTTTAGAAAAGACATAAGGTAGCGCAAAAAAGAATGTGGGAGTGTGACAATGGCATCCCACTTATTTATCACATGAGCCAAATGATTGCAAAACTTGCAGGCAAATGTTTATTAGTAGGCAAGATTAGTGAGACAGGGGGCACTAGGGCCCTGGAAGTGTATATTTCCTCATACTATTTCTGGCTGATGCAAAAAACTTGGTCCCTGTGTACTGGTGCTAAATCAAATCTCAGAGACAGAGTTTTGGGTGAAGTAGAAAAGAATAGCTTTATTGCTTTGACAGAAAAATGGGGACAAGGGGGCTTGTGCCTTTAAAACTGTGTGTTCCAACCCAGGGGGATTTGGTGAGGAGTTTTATAGCAATGGTTCAAGGGTGGGGTTGCTAATAAGGATCAGGTTGTATGCAGGGTCTGCATTCTTTTAATCTGGCCTCAGGTGGTGTTCTGATGAGCTTCTGTGATTCTAGAGGTCATCAAACTGTGACCTTCTCTCTGGAATGAAGAATGCTTCATCAAGTAGTTAACATCTTCCATTTGTCAGGGGTTTTAGTTCTGCAGAAGATCTCAAAGATATGTATATTTTGAGGCAGAACCAGGACCCTGTCCCAAGGCTGCATTATTGTTTCTTGACTGCTTCTCCATTGTCTCTGCATCCCCTCCTTTCCCCAATTAGCAACTGTTCGAACCTGCCCTTTGGAACTCAGGGAAGGTCATGGTAGCTGGAGCCTATTCCCTACAAAGAAGAAATAGGGTGCACAGAAAGGCTTCTGTGCCCAGGAGCCCCACAAGTTCCTACTTGGTTTCATCACTGAAACCCACTACACAAAGTGTCTAACTTGAAGTTATTTTTTTAATTTATTTTTGTCCCCTTCAAGAAGAGATAATGCCTTAGTTTTTGCTTTCAGCACTACAATTCTTACTTCCATTAAGAAGTACAAATATTTCTATTCTTAATGGTCCTGATGGCCATAGCCTATTTACTGTATATTTTTCACTGCACTTACCTCAGGCAAAAAATGAATATCAGCCTTTACTGCAACTTGAAATGTAAATGCTTAGTCAACACACAGCATGCTTTTTATAGAAATATGAAAGGCAAATATCATTTAATATAGGAAAATCTTAAGCTCAAAATGCGTGTGTTCAGAGACTTATGGTAAAATTTCTTTTTACTGAGTCTTACTTCAGATCTGAAAGCTGAACCACTGTAAAAATAAACCACTATACTTTTAGTAAAAAGACTTGGAGCTGAATTTGATAAATTCACTTTTTCATCTTTATGATTCTCCCATGACTTATGCCTTTAGACAAGTTAATTAATTTGTACCTCATTTTTCATATTAATAAAATATAGTTATTGACTCTGATTTCTGAAAGATCTTTCCAGCTCTCCATGGTGTGGTGAAAAAAAATGAAATTCTAACAAATCCAGGTTTTAATCCTGACTTTATGTCTTATTGGAAATCATCTTAGACTAAACTTAATTGACTTTATCCTCAGTTTCTTCTCTCTAAAATGAGGCTATTATTATATAACACCTAGAACAGTTAGGATTGTATATTATTAAGTAACATATGTAAAATGATTGGCATAAAGTAGTACAATATGTATTTGTTTTCTTAATTTCGTTATATTTTATTATTCTAGGGTTCTCTCTCTTTTTTAAAATAATGTGATGTCTAAAACTTACTTCCATACTATTCTTTAGATCAGTAATGAAGTTGGAAACTTAATAAGTGAAAACATTTTCCAGGATAATACTTCCTAGGAATCTAAGTGGAAGAAGTCTTTTTTTAACTGAGCTTATAAAATCAAGAAATTGACTCTAGTGAACAGCTCATTGCAATATTAATATAAATTAATTGACTGCCAGACTTCTCTGTGCATCCAAACTAGCATCATCAATATGGTGTTGTTGCTTGCAATGACAGGCACTACAGGACATTTGTAAGTGCAATCTGAGGACCATGCATATGATTCTAAAGTATACGGACAACTTGTAGTATCTTCAAAAATGCTTTCCCTCTCCTATTTAAACTTTGTTCTCAGTTTTGAAGCACTTTATCCCAGGATCCATTTTTGATCCACTGTATCTAATTTAGATGCTCCTCCTCTGTGCTCCTATAGCACAGCATGCTATACTTCCTACCTCTTTGCACTTTTAACTCATTTTAAGTGCCTACACAATTTCTTATAATTTCCACAACAATTTAAATTCCATTAAAAATAATGATCATGATGATCCCATTTATTACTGCATTATCAGTACCTAAAACAATGTCTGCAATATAATTTAGTAGTTTTTAGTTTTTAGTAAATAAAAGTTGAATGAAGAGACATTTGTATGACCTTAAAGACAGCATAATAAAATATTTGGATTGATTATTGTTTTGAAGTCACAATATAAGGTAATTTTCAATTATTTTCTTTCATCTAAAAATTATGTTGAGAAAAACTCCATCACTTACTATGAATCAGTGCAGAGAAAGAGCACTGAACTAAGAGAATATAACATGGGATCAAGTTTTACCTCTACTACTTACTGGGGCATGCAGAGGGGATGGGAAAGATGCAGTTTGGAATATTGCATAATTTTTATGAGCCTTAGTTTTCATATCTATAATTGTGGGATAAAGATAAAATATGCTCTCCTTTCTTCCAAAGGGCTATTGTGAAGCTCAGATATTACTATGATGTAAAAGTACTTCCAAAATAGTCAAAACTAAGGCAAATGCCAGCATTTATTCAGAACTATTCAACATAGTGAAAACTAAGGCAAATACCAGCATATATTATTGAGACCATTAATATAAAACACATTTAAATTTTATTTTAAAAAAACATAGCTTGTTTATACAATTGGAATGTTAAAAAGCACACTAATCATCCCCAAAGACTTTGTATAGAAAATTTCCTGGTAGCCAAGGAAAGGGACACAAAAATTCAGTCCAGAAGGAGCAAAAGTGGTGGGGAAACAAAAGAATCTATGCTTCTGATTTTACAGAAACTTGGGAAAGGTCAGTACAAGGAATATTTGGAATCTACTATATACCCAAAATTGTCATATACAGAAAAATCCTTAAGCAATTCACAGCTTTTAGTAGAAATGACAGATGAACAAATGAATAATAGAGAATCCACTCATTAACACTACTGATTCTGTTATTCCTTTAAACTTTGTCATCCCCTATCTTTTAAAATTAATTTCTATCAACAAATATTTTCTTTCCAAGTTCCCAAAACTTCAATGATAATGAGAGGATAAATAATTGTTTATGTACCCCCTTGAAATTATTTTACAGTTAACAATATGAATGAGCATTGTGTTTTATGTACTTTAATCTCTAAGACAGAACGAAGTTTAAGACAGCCACCTTTTGTTCTTAGTATATCAGTTATTATGACATAAAAGAAGGTATAGATCCAGAAAGTATGAATATATATTTTAGGTACTAAAAATTATTTATTAATAACATATATTTCCCTAAATAAAATATTGAACTAATGTGTCACTATGATTGTGAACTGATTTTGTCTGAAACCAGGAGACAGAACTTCAAAATTCTAGTTAACTCAATATGACACTAAGGTATATATTTTTCTAAACTTTATTTCACACAAAGTCATATAAGGTCATCATAATTATCCAAGTTATGAGATAATTAAATTCAACTTCTATTCTCTGCAAAATAAAAATGTATAAATATATGCTATGATGATCAATATTTGTATTTTTTTCTAATTTTAACATCAATAGATATATTTTCTGAATATACAGATGTGACTGTATAATTCACAATACTTTGCAAAACCCAAAGTATGCTTTTCTTATGTTCTTAGTTTGATTAAAAATAACTTTGTTATTTAAACTAATTTTATATTTTAGTCTCCCAAATTCAGTATATATTTTCCTTTTCTCACACCCCCTCACTCTAGATTGTAGAATTTTGTTACAAATGCAAACTCTCTTTTCTTTTTTTCTTTTTTTGACAAACTTTGTGGTTAGAATTGAATACATTTGTAATTTTTAAAAATGACACAAAATAATCAGTCTCACTGATAACAGATTATACATGAAATAGAACTGAGGAAAAGAGTTTATTCAAAAAGGATTTATGAAGTATTTAGCATGGGAATATGGCAGTCAGGATCCCTGACTACTTTGAGCTTGCCTGAAAATAGTATACCATAAAAACAAATAACAAGAAGATTTTATCTAGCCTGCAAATGGTCAGAAAATGCTTTAGAAAGGAAGTTCTATTTTAGCTTTGTTCTAAAAGATAATTATGTATTTATTAGGCAAAGAGAAGAGGTAGGAATATTCCAGGGAGTAGAAACATATGCAAATGTTCTGAGGAGGATGCAGTATACTAAATTTTAAGACAAGAAATAACCTCCACATGACTAGCTTATAAGAACAAAAATGAGGGCGGTAACAAAATGAGGATAGAGCAGTGGGCAGGAGTTAGAACATGAAGGTTTTTTTTTTCCCTCATTCTAAAAGTCATGGGAAGCTATTAAAAAGTATTGTCATATTTGTATCTATTCAAGGAATCAATGTCATGGATGTCCTCATCGTCCCCTGGCTGAGCAAATGTGAAGTGAGACATACTGAGCTGACTGAACTCATCTTAAACACACAACCACTGACAACCTCAAGTGTGCTCTTAGTACAGCCCAGAAATAATATTACATTTTCCAGAACCATACTCTTTTCTACTTGCTGGGGACTATTTTATACTTTCTTCTCTCCTCAGATTTTTAAAACCTCAACTCATTCTCACTCTCAGTTAACTCTCTTGCCTCTTACTTCAACAGAAATTAAAATCAATCAGAAAAAAATCTTTCATGGGGTGGGGGACAGGTAAAATAAGTGAAAGGGGCCAAAAGATACATACTTCAGTTATAAAACAAATATGCAGATGTAATGTTCAGTATGGTGACTATAGTTTATAATATTGTATTGCATGTTTGAAAGTTGCTAAGAGAGTAAATCTTAAAAGTTCTCATCACAAGGAAAGAAAACTAACTATATGTGGTGACAGATGTTAACTAGGCTTATTGTGATCGGTATGCAATATATACAAATATCAACTTATTATGTTGTATACCTGAAACTAATATAATGTTATATGTCAATTATACCTCAATTAAAAAAAAAGAAGAAGAACTTCCAGCCTCTGACACCATATCTACCAAACTAATCTGGAAGTTTTCACAGTTGCCACTCAAGGACTCAGAATTGATCCAATATCAGAGAGTGATGCCATCAAAATGGCAGAATAGGAGTTTTCTACCCTTTTACCCCCACAAAACACTTATTTTGACAGCCACCCTGGGTTGAAAGAAAGAGCCAGTGTAGATGTTCAGAATTCCAGTGGAAGTCCAGCTCACTACTGGAGAAAATAAAATTGAGATTGGATACATTAAAGAGGGTAACAGAAATAGTTTGAATTTATATGCATTACCTCTCCCTCAAGGTGACACAGCTCAATGTCAAGAGAGCTTTCTAAGCCCATGATTTTTCCCATGGGAGAAAGTAAGAGCATGTAAGTAAGTGCCCAGCTTCCCCAGCTGTGCAGGATGCTGCCAATGAGGTCCATTTCTCTCACACCGTCCAGAATACTGAGTTACGAGATTCATGGCTCAAGGCCAGTGATCTGCTAAAAGAACAGTAACCAGGGCTCAGAATAGAACATATCAAAGGGATGTGAATCCTATTATATGTGTTACAGTCTCCATTGAGTGGCCTATTCATGAGCTGCTGGGAATGCCTCACCTATAGATTCTCATAACTGACTCACAGTCATCTCCAGTGCTCTGTGTACTTCAAAACACACACAATGCCACTCCATGGACAGTTTACTGTGTGAGCTCCCAAGTTTGGCCAGGAGAACTTTGTCAGATGACTAATGAGCATGTGCAGAAAGTTAGTCTGCAGCTCTGGGATAAACTACACACTGAAACATTCATCACACCCTAGAGAAAGGAAAAGGGAAGCCGTCAGCACATAGCCTGGATTTGCAGGACAAAGAGAAGGCACAGAAGTTTAAGAATTCTGCTACAACAGACAGCAAGTAGTGTGGAGTAAGCAAGCCCAAAGAAAAGGTCTGAAACAGTCTCAGAACACATAGCAGGGATGACAGAAGTTATTCCTCTCCTTAAGAGAGTTAGTAAGAACTATAGGAGTTGACTCTTACCTCAAATGTGTACACAGCAACTCAATACTTCAAGAAATGTGAAACCAAGGAAACATGACACGTCAAATTAACACAATAATTTTCCAGCCCATGAAGCCCCTAATTGAGATCTGTGATTTACCTGATACAGAATTCAAAATATTTGTTTTATGGAAGTTTAGTGAGTTACAAGAAAACACAAAAGAAAAATTCAATGAAATGAGGGAAACAATGGATAAACAAAGTGAGAAGTTTAAGAGAAAGAAGTCATAAAATATCAGAAATTCTGGAGGTGAAGAACGAAATCCATGAAATAAAATATGCAGCAAAGAACATCAACAGTAGAATAGATCAAGCAGAAAAATCTGTGAAGTAGAAAATAGGACACTGAAGTTATCCAGTCAGATAAAAACAAACAAACAAAAAGAATGTAAAAAGTGAAGAAAGCCTATGCTAACTATGACTTAATAAAAAACAATCTTCAATTATTGTGGCCCCAGAAGAGAAGAGAGGGGAAAAGAAGCAGAAAACTTCTTTTTTTTAATGGCTGAGAACTTACCAAATCTGGGGAGATGTTTGGTCAACCAAGTTTATTTAGCTAATAGATCACCACAAAATTGTAATCTAAAATAATATTCTAGTGCTCTCATTCTCTCTTGCGAGAGCACTGGAATCACAACTAACTGCTGAACAATCATCTACAGGAAGACACTGGAACTCACCAAAAAGATACAGCACATTCAAAGACAAAGGGGAAGTCACAATGAGATGGTAGGAGGGGCGCAATCAAAATAAAATCAAATCCCATAACTGCTGGGTAGGTGACTCTCAAACTGGAGAACACTTATACCACAGAAGTACACCCACTGGAGTGAAGGTTCTGAGCCCCACATCAGGCTTCCCAACTTGGGCGTCCGGCAATGGAAGGAGGAATTCCTGGAGAATCAGACATTGAAGGCTAGTGATATTTGATTGCAGGACTTTGACAGGACTGGGGGAACAAGAGACTCCATTCTTGGAGGGCACACACAAAGTAGTGTGCACATTGGGACCCAGAGAAAGGAGCAGTGACCACATAGGAGACAGAACCAGACCTACATGTTAGTGTTGGAGGGTCTACTGCTGAAGCAGGCAGTGGCTGTGTCTCACCTTGAGGACAAGTACACTGGCAGCAGAAGTTCTGGGAAGTCCTCCTTGGCATAGGTCCTCCCATTGTTCACCATTAGCCCCAACAAAGAGCACAGGTAGGCTCTAGTGTTGGGTTGACTCAGGCAAAACAACTAACAGGGAGAGAACCCAGCCTCACCCAGCTGCAGAGAAGCAGATTAAAGTTTTACTGAGCTCTGTTCACCAGAAAACAGCCAGCTCTACCTACCACCAGTCCCTCCCATCAGGAAATTTCCACAAGCCTCTTAGATAGCTTCATACACCAGATGGCAGACAGCAGAAGGAAGAAGAACTATAGTCCTGCAGCCTGTGGAACAAAAACCACATTCACAAAAAGATAGACAAGATGAAAAGACAGAAGACTATGTACCAGATGAAGGAACAAGATAAAAACCCAGAAAAACAACTAAAAGAAGTGGAGATAGGCAACCATCCAGAAAAATAATTCAGAATAATGATGGTGAAAATGATCCAGGACCTCGGAAAATAATAGAGGCAAAGATCGAGAAGATGCAAGAAATGTTTAAGAAAGACCTAGAAGAATTAAAGAACAAACAAAGAGAGATGAACAATAAAATGACTGAAATGAAAAATCAACTAGAAGGAATCAATAGCAGAATAACTGAGGCAGAAGAATGGATAAGTGACCTGGAAGACAGAATGGTGGAATTCACTGCCATGGAACAGAATAGAGATAAAAGAATGCAAAGAACTGAAGAAAGCCTAAGAGACCTCTGGGAAAACATTAAATGCAATAACATTCACAATATAGGGTTCCCAGAAGGAGAAGAGAGACAGAAAGGACCCGAGAAAATATTTGAAGAGATTATACTCAAAAACTTCCATAACATGGGAAAGGAAATAGCCACCTAAGTCCAAGAAGCTCAGAGAGTCCCATACAGGATAAACCCAAGGAGAAACATGTCAAGAGACATAGCAATCAAATTGGCAAAAATAAAAGACAAAGAAAAATTTTTGAAAGCAGCAAGGGAAAAATGAAAATTAATATTCATGGGAGCTCCCATAAGGTTAACAACTGATTTCTCAGCAGAAACTCTACAAGCCAGAAGGGAGTGGAATGACATATTTAAAGTGATGAAAGGGAAGACCCTACAAACAAGATTACTTCATAATGATAAAGGGATCAAACAAAGAAGAAGATATAACAATTATAAATATATATTCACCCAACATAGGAGCACTGCAATACATAAGGCAACTGCTAACAGCTATAAAAGAGTAAATCTACAGTAACACAGTAATAGTGGGGAACTTTAACAGCACACTTACAACAATGGACAGATCATCCACACAGAAAATTAATAAGGAAACACAAGTTTTAAATGACACGATAGATCAGATAGATTTAATTGATATTTATAGGACATTCCATCCAAAAACAGAAGATTACACTTTCTTCACAAGTGCGCACAGAACGTTCTCCAGGATAGATCCCATCTTGGGTCACAAATGAAAGCTCAGCAAATTTAAGAAAATTGAAATCATATCAAGCATCTTTTCTGACTAAAACGCTATGAGATTAGAAATAAATTACAGGGAAAAAAGTAAAAAAACACAAACATGTGGAGGTTAAACAATACGTTACTAAATAACCAAGAGATCACTGAAGAAATCAAAGAGGAAATCAACTAATACCCAGAGACAAATGACAATGAAAAAACGATGATCCAAAACCTACGGGATGCAACAAAGGCAGTTCATAGAGGAAACTTTACAGCAATACAAGCCTAGCTCAAGAAACAAGAAAAATCTCAAATAAACAATCTAACCTTACACCTAAAGGAACAAGAGAAAGAAGAACAAACAAATCCCAAAGTTAGCAGAAGGAAAGAAATCATAAAGATCAGAGCAGAAAATAATCAAATAGAAACAAAGAAAACAATAACAAAGATCAATAAAACTAAAAGCTGGTTCTCTGAGAAGATAAACAAAATTGATAAACCATTAGCTAGACTCATCAAGAAAAAGAGGAAGAGGACTCAAATCAATAAAATTAGAAATGAAAAAGGAGAAGCTAAAACAGACACTTCATAAATACAAAGAATCCTAAGAGACTACTACAGGTGACTCTATGTGAAAAAAATGGACAACCTGGAAGAAATGGACTAATTCTTAGAAAGGTATAACCTTCCAAGACTGAACCAGGAAGAAACAGAAAATATTTACAGACCAATCACAAGTAATGAAATTGAAACTGTGATTAAAAATCTTCCAACAAACAAAAGTCCAGGACCAGGTGGCTTCACAGGTGAATTCTATCACATTTAGAGAAGAGCTAGCACCCATCATTCTCAAACTCTTCCAAAAAAATTGCAGAGTAAGGAACACTCCCAAACTCATTCTATGAGGCCACCATCACAATGATACTAAGACCAGACAAAGACAATACAAAAAAAGAAAATTACAGACCAATATCACTGATGAATATAGATGCAAAAATCCTGAACAAAACACTAGCAAACAGAATCCAAAAACATAGTAAAAGGATCATACACCATGATCAAGTGGGATTTATCCCAGGGATGCAAGGATTCTTCAATATACGAAGATCAATCAATGTGATACACCATATTAACAAGTTGAAGAATAAAAACTGTATGGTCATCTCAATAGATGCAGAAAAAGCTTTTGACAAAATTCAACACCCATTTATGATAAAAACTTTCCAGAAAGGGGGCATAGAGTGAACCTACCTCAACATTATGAAGGTCATATATGACAAACCCACAGCAAACATCATTCTAGATAGTGAAAAACTGAAAGCATTTCCTCTAAGATCAGGAACAAGACAAGGATGTCCACTCTCACCACTATTATTCAATATAGTTTTGGAAGCCCTAGCCACAGCAATCAGAGAAGAAAAAGAAATAAAAGAATACAAATTGAAAAGAAGAAGTAAATCTGTCACTGTTGGCACATGACATGATACTATACATAGAGAATCCTAAACATGCCACCGGAAAACTACTAGAGCTAGTCAATGAATTTGCTAAAGTTGCAAGTTACAAAATTAATGAACAGAAATCTCTTGCATTCCTATACACTAATGATGAAAAATCTGAAAGAAAAATTATGGAAACACTCCAATTTATGATTGCAACAAAAAGTATAAAATACCTAGGAATAAACTTACCTAGGGAGACAAAAGACCTGTATGCAGAAAACACAAGACACTGATGAAAGAAATTAAGCATGATAGAAACAGATGGAGAGATATACAATGTTTTTGGATTGGAAGAATCACTATTGTAAAAATGACTATACTACCCAAAGCCATCTACAGATTCCATGTAATCCCTATCAAATTACCAATGGCATTTTTTAGAGAACTAGACCAAAAATTTTAAAATTTGTATGGAGACACAAAAGACCCTGAATAGCCAATGCAGTTTTGAGGGAAAAAAACAGAGCTGGAGGAATCAGACTCCCTGACTTCAGACTATACTACAAAGGTAGAGTAATCAAGAAAATATGACGTTGGCACAAAAACAGAAATATAGATCTATGGAACAGGATAGAAAACCCAGAGATAAACCCATGCACCTGTGGTCAACTAAGCTATGATAAAGGAGGCAAGGATACACAGTGGAGAAAACACAGTCTCTTCAATAAGTGGTGCTGGGCAAACTGGACAGCTACATGGAAAAAATGTAATTAGAACATGCCCTAACACGATACAGAAAAATTAACTCAAATGGATTAGAGTCCTAAATGTAATACCAGACACTATAAAACTCTTAGAGGAAAACATAGGCAGAACCCTCTATGACATAAATCACAGCAGGATCCTTTTTGACCCACCGCCTAAAGTAATGGATATACACATATATATATAAACAAATGGGACCTAATGAAACTTAAAAGTTTTTGCACAGTAAAGGAAACTACAAACAGGATGAAAAGATAACAGTCAGAATGAAGAAAATATTTGCAAACAAATCAATGGGCAAAGGATTAATCTCCAAAATATATAAATAGTTCATGCAACTCAATATTAAAAAAACAAACGACCCAATCCAAAAATGGGCAGAAGACCTAAATAGACATTTCTCCAAAGAAGACATACAGATGGTCAAGAAGAACATGAAAAGCTTCTCAACATCACTAATTATTAGAGAAATGCAAATCAAAACTATAATGAGGTATCACCTCAAACCAGTTACAATGGGCATCATTAGAAAATCTACAAATGACAAATGCTGGAGTGGGTGTGGAGAAGACAGAACCCTCTTGAACTGTTGGTGGGAATGTAAATTGATAGAGCCACTATGGAGGACACTGTGGAGGTCCCTTAAAAAGCTAAAAATAGAATTACCATATGACCCAGCAATCCGTCTACTGGGCATATACCCAGAGAAAATCATAAGTCAAAGGGACACATGCACCACAATGTTCACTGCAGCATTATTTACAATAGCCAGGTCGTGGAAGCAACCTAAATGCCCATCAACAGAAGAATGGATAAAGAAGATGTGGTATACACACACACACATACACACACACACACACACACACACACACACACACACACACACACACACACAGGAATATTACTCAGCCATAAAAAGGAATGAAATTGGGTCATTTGTAGAGATGTGGATGGATCTAGAGACTGTCATACAGAGTGAAGTAAGTCAGAAACAGTAAAACAAATATCGTATATTAACACATATATGTGGAACCTAGAAAAATGGTACAGATGTACTGGTTTGCAGCTCCTAAATTGAGACACAGATGTAGAGAAAAAATGTATGGACACAAAGGGGGGAAAGTAGAGGGTGTGGTGGTGGTGGTGTGATGAATTGGGAGATTGGGATTGACATATATACACTAATATGTATAAAATGGATAACTAATAAGAACCTGCTTTATAAAAAATATATAAAATAAAATTCAAAAAACAATTGCTCCTTACAAGTATATAGAAATAAAATTGGTATTTGCATGAAAATAAAAAAAAAATAATAACAAAGAAATAAAACTGCCCACAAGCATGTGAGTAAGTATTCAAACAAACTAGCTACTGAAGTGTGGGCAAAATTAGACTGGTAAAATGAAAATTGCCAATATCCTATGTAGAAAAATATCTGGTGAAACTGGGTTTCTCACCCACAGTGGTGGGACCATATGTTTGTATTAGTTACTTTAGGATAATTTGAAAATGATAATAGAAACCCAATAAAGCAATAAAATAAAATAATCTTCTATAAGGAACATTATAACTGTCTAAAATAAAAGACAAGAGAGAATTTTAAAAGCAGCAAAAGAATAAAAGATTATCTCATTCAAGGGAACCTCCTTAAGACAATTAGTGAATTTCTCAGCAAAAATCTTGCACACCAGGAGAGTAGGATAATATATTTAAAGTGCTGAAGGAAAAAAAAAATGCCTAGCAAGAATACTTTATCTGGAGAAGTTATTCTTTAGCGATAAAGACTTTCCAAAAGAACAAAGCTGTAAGAGATCTTCAAAACTAGATCTGCCTTAGAAGAAATGCTGAAAGGAGATCTTTATGCTGAGATGAAAGCACACTAATTAGTAACCTAAAACATGAAAATATACAATACACTGGAAAACTTAAGTATATAGTCAAAAGCAGACTACACTTATACTGTAAAATTGTAGTTTTTTAATCATTTAACTCAAGTAGATATGTGAATATACATAGTATGAAAATAACTATAGCCACAATAATTTGTTAATGAAAACATGGTATAAAAAGAGTTAAACTGTGACATCAAAAATATAAAATGTAGAAAGGAAAATAAAAGGGAAGAGTTTTTGTATGATAAAATGTTATAAGCATAAATAGACTGTTATATCTATAAGATGTTTTATGTAAGCCTCAAGGTATTCACAAAGCAAAAATCTACACTAGATACACACACAGTAAAGAGTCGGTATCAAGCGTACCATGACATAAAATTATTAATTCACAAAAAAAACAAGAGTGGAAGAAATGAATAAGAGAATGACTAAGATCCGGAAAAAATAAAATAAAATAAGTCCCTACCTATCAATAATTACTTTAAATATAATTGAATTAAATTCTCCAATCAAAAGAGATAGATTGGCTGAAGAGATGAAAACAACAACAACAATAACACAAGACTCAGTTATATGCTGCCTACAAGAGACTCAATTTATATTTAAGGACACACATTAGTTCAAAGTGAAGGGAGGGCTTCCCTGGTGGCGCAGTGGTTGAGAGTCCGCCTGCCGATGCAGGGGACATGGGTTCATGCCCCGGTCCGGGAAGATCCCACATGCCGCGGAGCGGCTGGGCCTGTGAGCCATGGCTGCTGAGCCTGCACATCCAGAGCCTGTGCTCCACAACGGGAGAGGCCACAACAGTGAGAGGCCCACGTGCTGGAAAAAAAAAAAAAAGTAAAGGGAAAGAAAAAACTGCCATGTCAATGGAAACCAAAAGAGATCAGGGATAGCTATACTTACATCAAAAAAAAAATAAACTTTAACTCAAAAGCTGTAATAAAGGAAAAGAAGAATATTATATAATTATATAGTGGTCAATTCATCAAAAAGATATAACAATGGTAAATATATATGCACCTGACATTAGAACAACTAAATATATTAAGCAAATACAGATCTGAAGAGAAATAGACAACAATGCAATAATAGTATAGGACTTCAATACTGCACTTTCAACAATGGATAGATCATCCAGATGGAAAATTAGTAAGGAAACATTGTGCTTGAACTATACCTTAGACCATATGGACCTAACAGACATAAAACAAAGAACATTCTATCCAACAGTTAGGTTGTCCAACACATTCATTTCAAACACACACAGGACATTCTTGAGGGTAAATATATCAGAGCACATAAAAGAAGCCTTAGCAAATTTAAGAAATTAAAATCAAACCAAGTATCTTTTATAACCACAATGGTATGAAACTAGTAATAAATAACATGATGAAAATTTTAAATTTTACAAATATATGGAAATTAAACAACAGACTCCTGAACAGCTAATGGGTCAAAGAAGAAATTAAAAGAGAATTTTTTAAAAATATGTTAAAACAAATGAAAATGGAGGCAAAAACATAACAAAACTACAAAGGCAGATCTAAGAGGAAAGTTATAGATCAAGATAAATTACTACATTAAGAAAAAAATAAAGACCTCAAACTAACAACCTAACTTTACATCCCAGGTACTAGACTAAGGAGAACAAACTAAGTAAAATTAGCACAGGGTAGGAAATAACAAAGATCGCAACATAAATAAATAAAATAGAGAACAAAAGAAGTAGAAAAGATAAATGAAACTAAAAATTAATTTAAAAAAAAGAAACAAAATTGAGAAACATTAGACTAAGAAAAATAAAGACTCAAATAAAATCAGAAATAAAAGAGGAGACACTAGAACTGATACAACAAAATTCAATGTATTATAAGAGACTACTGTGAGCAATTATACACCAACACACTGGATAATCTAGAAGAAATAGATTCCTAGAAACATACAACCTATCAAAACTGATTCATGAGGAAACATAAAATCTGAACAGACCAATTTTTAGTAAGGAGATTGAATCAGTAATCTAAAAAATCCCTATAACAATAACAATAAAAAAGCCCAGGACCAAATGTTTTCAGAGGTGAATTTGACCAAATGTTTTCAGAGGTGGATTCTACCAAATATTTAAAGTAGGATTAATACAAATGCTTCTCATTCTTCCAAAATTTGAAGAGGAGGGAACATTTCCAAATTAATTTTATAAAGCAAACAATACCCTAATACTAAATAATACCAAAGCCAGTAAAGTATGCACACACACATACAAACAAAACGAAAACAAGAAATACAGGCCAATATACCTGATGAGTATAAAAGCAGAAATTTTCAACAAAATACTAGCAAACCAAAACCAATAGCACAGTAAAAGAATCAGAAAGAATCATAGACCATGATCAAGTGGTATTTATCTTTGTGATGCAAGGATGGTTCAACATATGCAAATCAATAACTGTGACACACCATATTAATGAGTGAAAAATAAAAATTATATAATCATCTCAATAGATGCAGAAAAAGTTTATGTCAAAATTCAACATTCTTTCATAATAAATACTCTCAGCAAATTGGGAATAGAAGGAACTTATTTCAACATAATAAATACTATATATGACAGGCCCACAGGTAACATCATATTCTGCTGTAAAATGTGGACAGATTTTCCCCTAAAACCAAGTACAAAACAAGGGTGCCCACTCTCATCACTCCTATTCAACATAGTATTGGAAGTCCTAGCTTCAGCAATTAGGCAAGACAAAGAAATAAAAGTCATCCAAGTTGGAAAGAAAGAGTAAAACTGTCTCTCTTTACAGATAATTTAATCTTACATGTATAAATCCTAAATATGCCACCAATAAAATTTTGAACTAATCAACAATTTCAGTAAAGTGACAGGATACAAAATTAACATACAGAAATCAGTTGTGCTTCTATACACTAACAACAAAATATACAGAAAAAATAAAAATAAAGAAAACTATCCCATTCACAATAGCATTAAAGAAAATAAAATACCTATGAATAAAGTTAACCAAGATTGTGAAAGATCTGTCCACAGAAAACTGTAAGACTTTGGTGAAATAAATTGAAAAATACATAAGTAAATGGAGTAATATCTCATGTTCATAGATTGGAAGAATTAATATTGTTAAAATGTTCATATCACCCTAAATCATGTATAGATTCAATGCAATCCCTATCAAAATTCCAAAGGCATTTTTCACTGAAATAGAAAAAAAAAAATAATTGTTATGGAATCACAAAAGACCAAAGCAATCCTGAGAAAGAAGAATAAAGCTAAAGGAAACACACTTTCTGATTTCAACTATATTACAAAACTATAGAATCAAAACTGTATGATACTGGCATAAAAATAGACACATACACCAATGGAACAGAGTCAAAGACCCAGAAATAAAGTACTTATAGGGCCAACTACTATTGGATTATGGATCCAAGGATACACAATAGGGAAATGATAGTTTCTTCAGTAAATAGTGTTGGGAGAATTGAATAATCAAATGCAAATAATGATATTGGACCCCTACTCACAAAAATTAACTTGAAATGGATTAAAGACTTAATGTAAAACCTGAAACTCTAATACTCCTAGAAGGAAACATAGGGAAAAACTCTTAGTTGGTCTTGGAGCAAGTTTTTGGATATAACAACAAAAGCACAAGCAAAAAAAGCAGAAATAAAAATGTAGAGCCACATCAAACTCAAAATCTTTTGCACAGCTAAAGAACAATCAACAAAATGTAGAGGCAACCTATGGAATAAAATCAAATATTTGCAAAAATATATCTGATAAGAAATTAATAATAAAAAAATAAAGAACTCATACAACTTAATTCAAGGAATCAAACAATGTGAGTAAAAAACTGGGTTGAGGATGTAAATAGATATTTTTCCAAAGAAGACATAGAAATGACCAACTGTTCATGAAAATGTGCTCAACTTCAATAGTTAATATAAAAATACAAGTCAAAACCACAAGAAGATATCACCTCACACCTGTTCAGGTGCCTATTATCCAAAAAAAACAAAACAAAACAAACAAAAAAAACCCCAAGAGATAACAAATGCTGGTGAGGATGGAAAGAAAGGAGAATACTTATGCATTGTTGGTGAAAATGTAAATTGGTACAGCTACTAGGGAAAATAGTATGGAAGTTGCTCAAAAAATTACAAATAGAGCTATCATATGATCCACAAACCCCACTTCTGTGTTTATATCCAAAGGAAATGAAATTACTGTCTTGAAGAGAAATTTGCACCCCCTTGTTAAGTGCAACATTATTTAGAATAGGCAAGACCTGAAAACAACATAAATGTCCATCAGTAGATGAATGGATAAAAAAGATCCGGTAAATATACAATGGAATGTTATTCTGGCATTACAAAGAAGGGAACCTGACATTTCATGGCATGGATGGATCTTGCAGGCATTATTCTAAGTTAAATAATTTGGGCAGAGAAAGACAATACTGTTATGATCTTACTTAAATGTAGAATCTAAAGAAGTCAGACTCACAGAAACAGAAATTAGAGTCATAGTTGCCAGGAGTGGTAGTGGTTGGGAGAAATGGGGAGATATTGGTTAAAGGTTACAAACTTCCACTTATAAGATATTCATTGTTCATTCATATTCATTTATTCATTCAAGTTCTGAGGATCTGATGAACTGTATGGTGACTATAGTTAACAATATTGTACTATATACTTGAAAGTTGCTATGAGAGTAAACCTTAAATCTTCTCACCACCAAAAAACAAACAAAAAAACAACCAGATGTGAGATAATGGAGTTATTAACTAATCTTACTGTGGTTATCATTTCACAATATATGTATATCAATCTGTCGCATTGTACATCTTCAACTTTTGCAATATTATATGTCAATTATATCTCTATAAAATGAATATTTTTTTAAATATGGTTGTTTCAAATTGAGATTGCAGCAAGTGTAAAATATACACTGAATTTCTTAGACTAAGAAGAACAGAAAATAAAATATCTTATACTTATTGCTTCCATTGATTGCATGTTGAAATGATAATATTGTGGATCTATTGTTTTAAATAAAATGTTATTAAAAATTTTAAACATCCAACAATATCACAGGAAACTTGTCAAGAAAGAGGTTTTATTGCTGAAATTTAAAAGTAATATTTAGCAAGAAGAATATTAGTAGAAGCATATGACCTGCCTAGTTCTTTTATCACCTCCTGGAGAGGCATGCTGAGTCCCATGTAATGTATTAGACATGCAGTGGGTTTATATTACAGTGTAGTTACCCTGCTCTGCTGTTGCTCTCTAGTTTTATAGGGCATGGTAAGCAGAATTATAAAATGACCCCTAGGGGTCCTTACCCTTATATAAGCCCCTCCTCTTTTTTTTTTTTGTGCTGTACGCGGGCCTCTCACTGTTGTGGCCTCTCCCATTGCGGAGCACAGGCTCCGGACGCGCAGGCTCAGCGGCCATGGCTCACGGGCCCAGCCGCTCCGCAGCATGTGGGATCTTCCCGGACCGGGGCACGAACCTGTGTCCCCTGCATCGGCAGGCGGACTCCCAACCACTGCACCACCAGGGAAGCCCCCCTCCTCTTCTAAAATAGATTAAATCTGTGAATGTGATGAGGCATACTTCCTGTGATTATTTTAAGTTATAGGCTGAGATCATCCTATACACACCTTACCTAAGCAAGTGAGCCCTTTAGAAGCACAGAGATTTCCCTGGCTGCTCACAGAAGACGAAGTCAGAGAGACATTCTCCAACTGGCCTAAAAGAAAGCAAGTATCCACTTTTTTACCTGTGGGTTCCACATGACAAGGAACTGCCAGAAGCCTCTAGGAGCAGAGAATGGGTCCTGAACAACAGATAGCAGGAAAATGAAGCTTACAGTCCTACAACAACAAGAGAATGAATTCTAGCAACAAACAGTGAGGTTGAAAGAAGACACCAAGCTGCAAATGAGAACCACATCCTGGCAAACAGCTTGATTTCATCCTGGAGATGCCCTGATTAGAAAATCTAGCCATGCCTTGCTCTTAGTTCTGACTTATGGAAACTATGAGATAATACATCAGTATTGATTTAAGCCACTAAATTGGTAGCCATTCTTTAATGCAACAACAGAAAAGAATACAGATTTTGCTATTTGGAAGTGGGCTCCTGCCATTAAAAAATACCTAAAAATGTGAGCGCTGTTTTGTAATTGGGACATGGAGAAAGGCTAGAAAAATTTACAGGGACATCAGAGAAGTGTAGATTTCCCTAAATACATTGTTAATACACATATGACATTAGATACTGCCGATGAAAGCTCAAAAGGAAATGAGAAACATACTATTGGAAACTGAAGGAAGGAAGAAAATTGTTATGTAGTGGCAGAATATTTAACAAAATTGTGTCCTGTAGCTATGTGAAAAGCAGAATTTGTGAGTGATGAACCTGGATATATATAGCTAAGGAAATTTTTGAGCAAAGTGCTCAAGGTGCTTCCTGGTTTATTCTGGCTGCTTACAATAACATGAGAGAAGAGAGATATACAGAGATGGAAGAACTGTTATATAAAAATGAATGAGCATCTGAAGATTTTGATGACAAAAGATGCTAAATGCAAGAAATGGCTGCTGAAAGTATGGTATAGAGGAAAAGCTGAATGTGTATCTCTGCATCCTTTTACTAAAACCTCAGGAAGATTAAAAGATTGAACTACCCAATCACACAAAGACTCTTAGAAGAGATTAAGGATGTGACTTACACATTCTCTCAATCAAACCAGTGGGCCTCTAGGAAGCTTAAGAGCATTGTCCCTCAGGCATTTTAGGAAAAGTTAAAAATAGAGAAGGAATTATCTCAGAAAGATATATAAGCCAACCGTTTGTCTAATGGAGTGAAAGCCAGTGCAATTATTTGTGAAACCCACAACATATTTGAGTAAATTACATCAGCATAAGCACTGCAAGCTGAAACTGAGAGGGATAGAGAGTGTGAAATAAAAGAAGTCTTTTATTTCGCTCTCTCAGTCAGATCCTCAAAGTTCTACTGACAGGAAATGAGGTAATACAACTAATCAGATGCAAAAACATGTGACCATTCATAAAAAAAAGGGAGATGATTTGACAGGCAGAGTCCAAAGCCCAGAGAACAGAACCAACAGTCCAAAGAGTCTAAGAAATGCCCCAGAGGGGAAGACCAAGAGCTAAGGAAAATTATTCCTAGGCCCTGAAACCTAAAAAGAATTCAACATTTGCCTGGCTAGATTTATAAACAGTTTAGAATCATCACTCATTTTTACCTCCCATTTTTCTCCTTTTTGAACCATGGTTGTATTTGGCTTGGCCAAAAAATTCATTTGGGTTTTTCCATAAGATATTATGGAAAAACCAAAACGAACTTTCTGGCCAACCCAATATATAACTGTTTCCCTATGCTTGTTTTACCATTGTATGTTGGAAGCAGTGAGGGAAGCTTACATTGTATTTTGGGAGTAATGGGGACCAATAGTTTAGTTAGGCAGATGTAGAGGAACTGTGCCCCAGGAATTTTCATACTCAGGAGATTCATCCCCACCTGAGTGCCTGAATTAGAAGATATTTTGAACTTTGAGCCATAGGGGAGGAAAAATTCTCTATCCTGAATTATTGTATGAGACTTCTTTAATAAATGACAGATTAACAAGAGAAAAACAGAAGTTTATTAATACATATACCTCATGCATATATAAGAGATACAAAAAAATAAATAAATAGCTCAAAGAAGTGGCTTTGAATTCTGGCTTAAATACCAACTTCAGCTAAAGGCAAAAGACTAAAAAAAAAAAAAAATTGTGGGAGGCCAGTTATGGTGATATTACCAGGAAAAGCAAGGTAAATAAGAATGAAGTTTGTTAGATTTAAGTCTGTGTTTTCTCCATTGATAAGGGTCTAAAGTTATCTCTAGCTATTAACCTTTGTCCTTCCTGGTAAAGGGGGGAGGAGAGACATATTTGTAAATTTATGTCCTGCTTTAAGGTAAATAGGGGAGTGCAGGGTGATTTTCTTGTATCTGCTTCTTCTCAATTGCCTTCAGGTCAAAATAATCCTCATGCCAAAGTGGTATATTTTGGAACCTATTCCAAAAAAGTAGCCTATTATGCTACTTTTCATAGCTAAAATAATCTAGAGGAGATTTTCAACTTGAGCTGATGAGAAAATGAATTAGAGTTAAATGGTGAGATTATGAAATTGAGCTGATATTATAATGAGATAAAAATTGGGTAATTTAGGGTGGATTAAATGTATTTTGCATGTAAAAGAGACATAAGTCATAGGAGCTAGACGCTAGACCATGATAGGCAGAAAGACCTTTGTTTTCTGATTTTAAGCCGCATGATTATGTTATGTTACATGGCAGAAAGGATTTGCAGATGTAATTAAGTTTGCTAATTATGTGATTTTAAGAAAGGAAAAGTATCTAGGTGCACCTAACTTAATCCTACGAGCTCTTTAAAAGCAGATATCTTTCTGGTCACTTGTGAAAGTGGGGAGGAGGTATAGAGAGATTGGAAGCAGCCTGAGAAGCATTCAACTCAAGAGAGATATTCTATTGCTATCATTAAAGATGGAGAGGGTAACAAGGAGCATATCTGAGAACAACCTCTAAAAGCCAAGTGCAACCCCAAGTAGACAGCCAGAAAGGAAACAAGGATCTCAGTCCTATAGCTAAAAGTAACTAAATTCTCCCAACATCGTAAATGAGCTTGGAAGGGAATTCTTCTCCAGGGCCTACAGATAAGTATCTAGTCCAATTGATATCTTGATTTTGGCTTTGTAAGACCCTAAGCAGAGAACCTATCTGAGCCCAACCAGACTTTGAACATACAGAACTGTGAGGAAATAAGTAAAATGTTGTTTTTAAGCTACTTAGTTAGTGGTAGTTTGTTATGCAGCAGCATACGTGAAAGAAACTTTATCCTTGTGAGGATAATCAGACTACTGGGTTGTTAGGATATCTGAGCTTAGGTGACAACAGTTTGGAAAAACTATCTTGGACAGTGAGCTGCCTGGCATTTTGAGGACCTGAGCAAAGATGCGGCCTCTCGTGCTTGGTTGGAGAATGGGAAAGAAACCCATTGTCACCTATAAAGCTGAGTTCAGATGGAACCCATCCTGCTGGGAGATAGAATTGATCACTTGAACCAAATGTTTCATTGTCCAGACCACACATCTTGTACTCTAAGTATGATTTGCAGACATTCCTCCTTGTCTCACCACATTCCCTACCTGTAGCTATTTCAACATAGTCTGCCTTTTATTACATTACTATGAGTGACTTTTCTGTGTTCCTTTCTAAAAGCAACTACTCTGTGTGCTCTAGCCCATCTATACTAAACCACCCAAGTATATCACTCTAACAATTTCTCTATTTTCTCAATGATCAAAATTTCCCTCTCTACTAAATTATTCTCATTAGCATGAAAACATGTTAGTTCTGTGACCTAAAAATAAAATAATCCTTTTTGATCTCACATCTTCCTAAAATTACTACCCATTTGTCTACCTATGTCCTCACCCCTTATAACAAAACTCCTTGTACAAGTGGTTGATGACTTGCTTTCTTCTAATTCTCTTTTATTCCCTTGAACTAATTTCAATAAAATTTCCCCCCTACCGCTCTTTCCAAGCTCATCAATGACTTGTATAATGCTAAACATAATAGCCACTCTCAGTCTACATCTTACCTAACCTATCAGCAGTGTCCAACACAGGTGATAAAGCATTCTCCTCCTATCTCACTAACCACTTCTTTTCAGCCACATTGATGATTCTTTCCCATCTACTCAACATTCAAATATTTCAGTGTCACCATTTTTTCCCTTGGAGCAGACCCTGAGTAAATATCAGTAAGGTAGTGGAGAAATAAAACAAGGAAAGAAGAAATATATAAAGTGAGTTATCAAGCATGTTTCCATTGTGGGATAGAGGTGCTTAATTTCACTGGGGAACTATGAGAGACAGTGTAGAACACATAACTTGTAGTTGAGTCACTTAAGGGGTGAAGGAACTGAACATATTTATCTATCACCTTTTATCATAGGTTGGCAGCTACTCCTTGGTGAGTGGCACTAAATACCCAGAACCATTAGTTTTCTGTGTGTAGTAAGAGTGGACTTTCGTGTCCAGAGATAAACCTGAAAAAAAAAAGATACATAGGTGTTGACTGTTGAAAGTTGGGCCGGTTTGCACAAAAATAAGTGCTAAGGGGATATGGGCAGGGCACCAACAACATCAGCTATTCTTGGGATATATAGTTTTAGGACCCTTTCCATTTTCTGTATGTACCAAGTCCCTGCTGTGATCTCAACCAGTCCCATGGATTTAAATACCTTCAGTATACTGGTCACTCCCAAAACTATGTCTCCAAACTTGACTTCTCTCCTTACCTCCAGACTCATATATCTAATTGCCTAATTTCATCATTATCTGAAAGTCTAATATACATATCAAATTAATATATCTAAATTAACCATATGTTGTTTCTCTCCAAATTTATTTCTTCCACATTGTTCTCTATGTCATTAACACTGTACCACCAACCACCCAGTTGCTCAGGCTCATACATTTTGCTATGTTCTCTATATTTTTAGCTAGATGTCATTCATCTTTACTTATATTTATTTTTATATAAACTATTTCTACCTTACACTTATTTTTTAAATGCCAGATGATGATAATTGTTGATATTCAGAAATTCTTGGAAAACTAGTAGTTCAACATCTACAATATTCAATTAAAGACATTGACACCCAGAAAAACCAAGTAACTTCCTTTTGTTGGTGCAGAGTTTCACTTAGAAATCTGGTTCTTCATGTCTTCCTTGCTCTTATAGTCACTCATACATCACGTCAATGATGCTATATAAGAACAAAAAAAGAAAAAAAGAAAAGCAAAAACTGAGTCTCAAAAACTCTGATTTTAGCTCTGTGACCAGGATTTCATTGACAGTATAGTGAAAACAACTAATAAATCACAGACAGAAGAAAATAAATAGATTGTGTAAAGACAGCTGACTCTGGATGAGAAGTTAATGTCATATTTAAATTTGTAAATGCCTTATGCCAAACAGGATTAAAAGTTGTAACAGAATTATTTCTAATGTTGATGTTGAAGAGAGAAACTAACTGTATTCTGTCATATTTGATTGTGTCTAGTAAATTGTTAGGGGTCCAATGACCCATAATACTTGGATGTATGTCATAGTAAGCCATGTTGAACAGAATTCTTAATACACTATATGTTTTTGCTTTAAAATGTGATTTACACAAAATCAGCTTCATATTGCATTTCTGACCAGTGATCATTTGGAGCTATATAAAGTAATCACAATTTATTGCTGAGGCTTTAATTTCTAAGACATTTTACACAGAAACCAAAGTGGTAAATAATTTAGCAGTTGGATAAATTAAAGAGGATTTTCAGCAAGAGCATTCCTTTGCCTCACCCTTTGATGTGGAGAGTAACAAGGATAAGATGAGAATTTAGCGTAACTTCCTCAATAAATCTGTCTATAGTCAGCAGCAAAAATATTTTTGAAATCCTCTAAACTTTACAGTCGGGGGGGGTGAAATGAAAGGAAAAAAGTATAAAGTAGCAAGAAATTAGATTAACTATCCCAATGAAAGTACCCAGAGGGAAAATACTTTGATTTTTCACAAACATACGCAGCACAGAATATAAAAACAAAGCTACCTACTTTTACAGTATTCCTGCCTACTAAGAAGGTTTAATGCTCTGCATTATTAAGACAGAAACATGTTTGAAATATAGCTCATTTTGGAGTTAATAACCAGTGATATTCTGAGTGTATCAATGGGAAGGGACAGGGAAATAATGAAGGAAATTTACAGAGCAGTGGGCACTTGATGGTCTTAGGTAGTTAGCAGCTTAATTTAGAAATTAACTGGAAGGTTAAGCCAGAAATGTTCATTGCTAGTTTTGTAATTTATTTGTTTATATTTTTGCTCAGCCAGAGTACCTAGTAATGATGAATAACTCTTACATAACTCATAAAAATTATGGGATGTTGAGAGTTTAGCTGAGCTACTCCATAGAGTTGCTGTCTCAGCAGCCAATTTTTGGTCCAATAGGCATGCGGGGACCTTAAACTGACACTACCCCTCACGCAAGCACATGCAGCCCTTGGAGTCACAAGCAAATGTTGTTATGATATGACTTCCTCACCATCCCTGGTGATCAACAGTCTCCTCTGCTTCCCAAGGCCTTTCCCTTGCATGCCCCTTAGATAAGATCCATGTGGAGATTACAGAACCTTACTCATTTAGTTTTAACTGACAAATCTAGCTTTAGCCCAGGAACCACAAAGCACTCCACCCAAAGACCCTAATAAAGATTTGTGCCCCAGATTCTATTGCTCTCTCTGTACTTTGCCTTGACCTCCTCATGTGACCCCTCAAGGCATATTGTGCACTTCCTCCAGGACCTGTGAGTAATAAACTTATTTCAATTTCTACTATGATGTGTTATTGAACTATGGCTCATCATCTGGCATCTTGTGCCCCACTTACCAAATGTTAATTTGACAAAGTCATAACATGGGGCCAAATGGATACCACATAATATTATTAAGAAAAGTAAGATTTGGATTATTTTTTCCCTTGAGAACTTATTAGCATTTTCTTGTCCATGGGCAAAAACAAAATAAAACAAGCAAAAACAAACCTCAGGGGTCCATTTCATATGCATAGTTTAAAGATTTTGTATAGACTTTGTTGTAGGTACTCCTAAACATTCAATTTTGTTACCTCTTCTGTTGTCACTTGATTGATTGCAGAGTTCTCAACAGCAACAATGTAAGCCAAAGGAAAGAAAAATCCAAAAATATCGTCAAATGTTAAGAGAAAAAGATTTCAATCTAGAATTCAATCTAGTACCCTGGGAATTATATTTCAAGACTAATAATTAAATATATTTTCATATAAACAAGAACAGAGAGCGTTTACCACCAGCAAACCCTCCACTAAAGTATATTCTAAAGAATGTAATTCAGGTGGAAGTGAATTGTAGCTTCCTTTTTCTTAAGTATAGAAAAACAAAAGAAGTTCTTAAGTATAAAAATGAGAAATGAGCAAAGAAATTGGGAAACCTGTTGGTAAATCTAAAAATATTTTTCTTTATAAAAGAATATTAATTTTAGTGTTTTATTTTAAAGTTGGTGGTGAAGAGGGTGATCGTTTGATAGGTTTTCTAAGAATTTTGCATGAATTTGAGGCAGGCAGGTAAGGTTTAATTTGTTAAGAATGTATGGTAGGGGCTTCCCTGGTGGCGCAATGGTTGAGAGTCTGCCTGCCGATGCAGGGGACACGGGTTCATGCCCCGGTCTGGGAAGATCCCACATGCCGTGCAGTGGCTGGGCCCGTGAGTCATGGCTGCTGAGCTTGCGCGTCCGGAGCCTGTGCTCTGCAACAGGAGAGGCACAACAGTGAGAGGCCCACATACTGAAAAAAAAAAAAAAACAATGTATGGTAAAACTTTAAGAGCAACCATTAAAATAACATATTTTAATGACATAGCAAGATAAGGTATGCAACAGAATATATTATTGGGACAAAATTCAATTAAGCAAAAAATTCAATGACGAAAGTATTTTTTAACCATACATTTGGAAATAAAATACACATTTCTATATTACTCATAAATCAAAGAACTCATAATAAAAATTAAAATAAGCAGAAAAAAATGACAAGGATATAAATAAAAATAGATGGAATGTAGCAAAAGTAGTACATAAAGTAAAACTATTGCCTTAAATACTTTGTATAATATTGATAGAACAGGAATCAGCAATTATTCCTATAAAGGGACAGATACACAAATACTTTTGGTTTTGTAGGCCAAAAGCTCTCCGTCACAACTTTTCAATTTTGCTTCAACTCAAGGAGTCATAATCCATATGTAAACACATTAGCATGGCTATTATAATAAAACTTTGTGGACATTAAAATTTGAATTTCGTATGATTTTCATGAGTTACAAAATATTATTTTTTTCAACCATTTTAAAAGGTAAAAAATTATCCTTATCACAGGCCATAATAAAACAGGTGGTGGGCTGTATTTGCTGAAGTCTGTATCAGAAGAGGGAAAACTAAAAAAAATAATTGGCTAAGCACTTAGAAAGATTTAGTCTCAGCTAAAATAATTTTAATTATTTCTTCTCAGCTTATCAAAATATAGTCACCTTGTTCTATTTCTTTATATCCTATTTGAAATATAGTTAAAGACTCTCAATCTATTCTCCACATCTCCTAACTTCTCTTTTATATTTTAAATCTCTTTAGTTATCTACTGTATCCAGGGTGAACTTCTCAGTAAAGTATTATATATCAGTTTATCAAATCACTTGCCGGGAGCCACATAGGAAGTGCCTTTGAGTCTCAGCACGGACGAGCCTTTGAGTCTCAGCACGGACGAGCCTTTGAGTCTCAGCATGGACGAGACCCATAGTGCCAAGCAAAGCTGGTACTGCCAGGTACAATGAGACCCATAGTGCCAAGCAAAGCTGGTGCTGTCAGGTGTAAATATGGAAAAGCAAAGTTCTCGTTTGCAAAGCTTCCTGCCTCCTGGTGGCTGGTGCCGTGTAATTGGTCTCTCTTGCCCAGTGCTGTAAGCTGGGCCCTCTCTGGAGGAAAAACCTGGGTTCCCGAAGACATGTGATCAGAGCCGGGGCCCCGCCAGTTGGCGAGGGAATCCCAGGGCAGGTGCTGGGCGTGGAGGCCACGGGGGCATAGGCTACCAAGGTGACAGAGAACTGACCTTCTCTGGGGGCGCTGCACCTCGCTCACTCGCACACCTCACATCTCCCTGTTTGGCCCCGGAGGATGGCTGGTTAGCCAGAGACGGGTAAGATTCCTCAGGGAAGGAACAACCTAAGACAGGCACAGTCGCAGAGGGGCCATCAGGAGAGAACTTGGGGGCCAACAGAGGTGGGGCATAGACCCTCACCCCCCAACTTTGCAGGAGCCTGAACCCTCACCCCTTTTGAGAGAGGTCTCTTGTCCCCATGGCTGCTTCGCTTCCCACGCCCAGCTCAGATGGGAACCCAGGTAGCAGACCAGAGACCTGGCCAATGGCAACTGCTCTTCCGCCGCAGCAGGGCTTTGTTTCCCATTTCCTCCGTAAACCACAGCTTTTCTCTGTGTGGAAGCAAAGCTTTCCTCTGTGTGGCTCCCCTTGTTTTCCCCTGCCTTTGCCTAAGGTGATTTTTATAGGATTGCTATTGGTGATGGGAAAAATGTATAGTTTTAATGCAGGGGTTTAAGAAAAACCCCAAGTTAGGGTAAAAATCAAGAGGAGAATTGTAACTACTTCGGCTCCTTTAATGATTATATTTGTTGGGGAAATACAATGGTGGGAATATTTCTGCAGTAGCTTTTTGATTTTAAAAGAAAAATTGTAAGAGTCATGGCCTCCCAGTGAAGTTATAAACATGTTGGAAAATACCTGGGTATGGTGGCGAGTTTTTATGCAACAGTGAGTTTAATCAATGAGTTTATGATACAATGCCCGCTCCCATAGTTTTTTAGAAGCATAAAAATAATGTGTATTGTTTTGATTATTATGGTAGGTTAGGAAATTTTTGGGTATGATGGTGGGAAGGTTTTATGCTACAGTGGGTACATAGCAAATTAGATAGAGTAGGCTACTTGGTAGCCTTTTATAAGTAGAATTGTTTTTTGTATAATTTAGTGCCTTGTTTTGATCATAAAGGTAGAAGAAAATAGTCTGTAAATATTTATAATTGTTAAAAGAATAATGTGCTTGAGTTTGTGCTTTGAATAGTTGGCTGATTGAACAAGAACATACAGGTACAAGAACATCTAATTTTCTAAGGAAGACGATGAAACCGCAAACAGAGTTCCTGACGTAGATGTGACCAACATGTACCTAACCACAGGAGATGAAAGAGACTCTGGGCGATGGGAAAATTACCTAACCTGTTTTAATCAATCTGCTGATGTAAATTACCTTTGTTTTGTGACCTATGTGGGGGAGTTTTTGGCGTGGGAATGAGGATGTTGAATTTGAAAATAAGATCACTTTATAGTATAAAAGCTTCTGGAATCTTAAAAATAAATTTGTCAGATCCTTGCATCCTCTGAGGTGTCTTGAGTTCTGTCCACGCCGACTCCGTCTTCCCCTTTGGGTGAATCCTGTTCAGCTGGGGTTGGTCCTCGGCAAGTGGCGCCCGAACAGGGACCTGAAGGGGTAAGTATAATTTTCGGACGGATAGGAGTCTCACCGTAGGGTGCTGCAGACCCCCAGTTAAAGGAGAACTGGTTAGGAAGGTGAGTAAGGCGGTGTCAAGATGGGACACGCTGAGTCCAAAGAGAGGCTCTTATTTATTGATATAGTTAAACATATGATAAATGGAAGAGGAATTAAGGTAACTAATAAGCAATTAACTCAGTTTTTTCAGTTTGTGCAAGAACAATGCCCTTGGTTTCCTGAACAGGGTTCGGTAAATTTAGAGACCTGGCAGAAGGTGGGACAAACTTTGCAGGTATATTACGCCCATTTTGGGCCTGAAAAGGTTCCTATAGACACTTTTGCTTTGTGGAATTTAATTAGGGAAAGTATTGCTCCCCTGCCTGAGGGTCAAAAAAACCCTTATAAATACCCTCCTTTATGCAAGGAATAGCTATTGCTATTATTATTGCTATTATTATATTGTAATGGTAATTGTAATTATTATAATTATAATTATATGTATTTATATGTAATATATATATATATAAAATATATATAATAAATAATAATAAAATAAATAAAATTAATAAATAAATAAATAATATATATATATAAAATATGTATATGTTTATATAATTATATATATATATTAAATATAATATAATAATAAAATAGTTATGATAATAATTATATTATAATTGCTATTATTACCAACGTTATCAATGGAAGGTTTTACCTCAAGGGATGAAAAATAGTCCCACCTTGTGTCAAAAATATGTTGATTAAGCTATATGTTTAATTAGACAAAAATATAAAGAGATATATATTATACATTATATGGATAATATTTTATTAGCTGGAGAGGATAGAGCTGTCTTACATGATATATTGCAAGAATTGATAGAGGCTTTAGAAAAATATGGATTAAAGGTAGCCCTTAAAAAAATTCAAACTGAACCTTCTTATAATTATTTAGGGAGAATAATACAGGAGTTTACTATTCATCATATACCTTTTCAGTTAAGAATTGATAATTTAAAGACCTTGAATGATTTTCAAAAATTTTTGGGAGATATTAATTGAATCAGACCCCTGTTAAAAATATCAACTATGGAATTAAAACCCTTGTTTCAAATTTTGCAGGGAGATTCTGATCCTTTGTCTCCCAGAGAATTAACTGAAGAGGGAAGATTAGTTATACAAAAGGTAGAAGAAGCTTTACAGAATACTTTTTTACAAAAAATAGATTATAAAAAGCCATAAAAATTGGTAATATTGTCTACCCCTGTAATACCTACAGGAATATTATGGCAGGATGGTCCCTTGGAGTGGGTACACTTAGCAACTAATTTTCCAAAAAAAAAAAAAAAAAAAAAAAAAAAAAATTAAAAAAAAAAAAAATAATTGTTGCTTCATACCCATTTATGGTAAGTTTAATTATCATAAAAGGAAGGAAAAGGAGTAGAGAATTGTTCGGGAAAGATGTGGATAATATTATTGTTCCCTATAATAAAAAACAATTAGAAGCCTTGTTAATGTTTGAAGATTATTTGGGAATTGCTTTAATGGCTTATACAGGACAAATATTGTATCATTTGCCAAAGAATAATTTATTACAGTTTTTTAAAGATAATGCTGTTATATTTCCAGTATGGTATAGAAAAGAACCTTTGGAGGAGGCTGTATTAGTGTTTACTGATGGCTCTTCAACAGGTAAGGCAGCTTATATTATTGGAAAAGAAAAATATAGTTTAAAAACAGAAGGATGTTCTGCACAGCAATCTGAAATAATGGCAGTAATTGAAGTATTGAAGAAAACACGAAATTGTAAAATTAATTTATATATGGATTCATTATATATAGTTAAATTGTTTCCAGCTATAGAAACAGCAACTTTTCCTGATAATAAAAGTAATATTATATTATTACTTAAGTTACTGCAAGAAAATCTTTGGTTAAGACGACAACCCTATTTTATAGGACATGTAAGAGCTCATTCTGGATTACCTGGATCCATATCTATTGGAAATGCAATGGCAGATGCTTTGACAAAGGTTTATGTGATAGAAGAAGATAAAATAAAACAAGCTATAGATTCTCATAAATTACATCATCAAAATGCAGCCGCTTTAAGGTATCAGTTTGGCTTGACTCGAGAAGCTGCAAGAGAAATTGTTAAAAATTGTAATGCTTGCCCTACTTATATTACTGTTACAACAGGGAGTAAATCCCCATGGATTACGTGCAAATGATTTGTGGCAGATGGATGTTACTCATGTTTCTAGCTTTGGGAAATTATCCTATGTACATGTGTGTGTGGATACTTATTCTCATGTTATAATAGCAACGGCTAGAACTGGCGAAGCTTATAAAGATGTGTGTCAGCATTTAATGTTTTGCTTTGGATATTTGGGAATCCCCCGAAGAATCAAAACTGATAATGGTCCGGCTTATGCCTCCAAAGCCTTTTATCATTTTTGTCAACAATTTGGAATTTCTCATAGTATGGGAATTCCTTATAACCCACAGGGACAAGCTATAGTTGAAAGAAGTAATCAGATGTTAAAAGTAATGTTAGCAAAGCTACAAGAAGGAGAGATGAAATATTTCTCTCCTCATCAAAGATTGAATCATGCTATGTTTGTGTTAAATTATTTAAATATGAATAGCATTGGGAAAACCCCCATGATGGTACATTGGGAAAGAAAAGAAGGTTTAAAAAGACCTATGGTATTTTGGAAAGATGTTTTAACAGGTAAATGGAATGGACCAGATGTTTTATTAACAAGTGGTAGAGGATATGCTTGTGTGTTTCCTCAGAATTTTGATTCACCTGTTTGGATACCAGATCGTCTAGTGAGACATCCCGTGGCGGGGAACTTAACGCAGCGAATAACAGGAAATTCTGCTGACGAACAAAATGTTAAATCAAGCGTTAAAGAAAGTGAAATCAGACATAGAGCCTGTGAAACAACTGATTTCCCCGCTTCAGCAGCTTTCTCTTGAATCAAAATGTAACAAGGAAGTTCAAACCTCCTCTTTGTTTTTAGGGTCTAAAGCTTTATCATTTAATAAAAAAAGTCAGAGAGAAAGCAAGCGCCGATATGCTGCGTCCACCTTAGATGCCCCCGAAGTTACCTGGGGGGCTATTAAAAGACTGTGTAACAATGCTGAGGCTATGGTAAATACTCAAGGCTTACCGCTTACTACCTGTAATTTTTTTATGGCTCTTTTGACCTTGCTTTCAGTTCAGGTAAATGCTAATACAACCTATTGGGCTTATTTTCCTGATCCGCCTATATTACATGCTGTTACTTGGAAGGATTCTGCTGTTACAGTGTCTTCATCTTTATCAGAATTGACAGATAGTATAAAGGGAATACAAAATTATGGGCAATTTGTAATAAATAGAAATTATACGTTTAAAGGGCAAACTAATCTTCCACCAATTTGTTTTTATGTAAAGAAATATAGCTTAGATAAAGGAAAAAATGGATGTTTGCCAGTAAGTGATATTGGCTTATTAACAGATTCTCCTAAGGAGCCTTCAGGCAAAGATAAAACCACCAGACATTTATGGTCTTTAATAGGAAAGTTTGTAGATTCAGGTATTAGAGGAGAATCGAAGATCCATCCATCTAAATATCCTGATTGTGATATTAAACCAGATAAAGCAATAGATGAATGGAGAGGAATAGATATTAATGTTGGGTTTCCATCTTGGGTCTATTGCATGCATAATACGGAAGCAAAAATTGTTATTCCTGGGAGCAAATATTATGTTTCTGATTGGAGTATGGATAAGCCTGATAGTGATTATAGACAGTATTTACAACATGTAATATGATATAACTGGAAGGACTTTTTAATTTCTTCTCCTTTAAGAATTAATAGATGGAATAGTTTTGGTTGGATAGCACCTATGTATACCTTTAATCATAAAAATAATGTTTATATACAACCTTAATTATGGAGATTATTATTAGCTGTAGGAAATGTGACATTGAAGAGACCAAATGCTAAGGAAAATGTATATTATGTACAAACTTGTGTTATGTCTCCATATGTTTTATTGTTAACTAATGAGTCTGATAATTTGCAGATTGTACGAAAATATCATAGATTTCATGTGTTATGTACAGAATGTATGTTGACCACCTGTATAATACCCAATATGAAAGTTCAAATTATTATGTTGTTGAAAAAACCTGCTTATATTATGTTACCAGTTATTTTAGAAGAATCTTGGTATAGTGATAAAGGTGTAGAAGTTATTAAAAGGGTCAGTGAATTAATGAGGCCTAAAAGATTTGTTGCTACTTTAATTTTAGGAATATCTGCTTTAATAGGGATTGTAAGTTCTTTTTCCTTAACAACGTATACATTAGTTAAGGAAGTACAAACTGCTCAATATGTTAATGATTTGTCTAAAAATATATCCTTAGCCTTAGCAATTCAGGAAGCAATAGATAGAAAGTTAGAAGCTAAAGTTGATGCCCTTGAAGAAGCAGTTTTACATATTGGTCAAGAACTTACTGCTTTAAAAATTCGCCTATCTTTAACATGCCATAAAAAATATTCTTGGATTTGTGTTACTCCCTTAGAAGTAAATTATTCTGAATACTCCTGGGAAAAAATTCAAATGCACATTTTAAATATATGGAATTCTAGTGATGTAGGAATTGATTTGGAACATTTACATAAACAAATTCATGATATTGCAGCCTCTCAATATGATATGAATCCCTCTAAGGCTGCTGCAGAATTTTTACAAAATTTACAAAGTTATTTTAAGGGTAATTCCTTTATGCATATTTTAATAAATTATGGGGCTGCCGGAGTGGTTATAATTTTGCTCCTTATTTCTTTTCCAGTCATCATCCGATTAATTCAAGTTGCCCTCCAGAGTGTATATAAAACCAAAGTGGAATTGCATACTGCTTTTTTAAAAAATAAAAAAGGGGGAGATGCCGGGAGCCACATAGGAAGTGCCTTTGAGTCTCAGCACGGACGAGCCTTTGAGTCTCAGCACGGACGAGCCTTTGAGTCTCAGCATGGACGAGACCCATAGTGCCAAGCAAAGCTGGTACTGCCAGGTACAATGAGACCCATAGTGCCAAGCAAAGCTGGTGCTGTCAGGTGTAAATATGGAAAAGCAAAGTTCTCGTTTGCAAAGCTTCCTGCCTCCTGGTGGCTGGTGCCGTGTAATTGGTCTCTCTTGCCCAGTGCTGTAAGCTGGGCCCTCTCTGGAGGAAAAACCTGGGTTCCCGAAGACATGTGATCAGAGCCGGGGCCCCGCCAGTTGGCGAGGGAAGTCCCAGGGCAGGTGCTGGGCGTGGAGGCCACGGGGGCATAGGCTACCAAGGTGACAGAGAACTGACCTTCTCTGGGGGCGCTGCACCTCGCTCACTCGCACACCTCACATCTCCCTGTTTGGCCCCGGAGGATGGCTGGTTAGCCAGAGACGGGTAAGATTCCTCAGGGAAGGAACAACCTAAGACAGGCACAGTCGCAGAGGGGCCATCAGGAGAGAACTTGGGGGCCAACAGAGGTGGGGCATAGACCCTCACCCCCCAACTTTGCAGGAGCCTGAACCCTCACCCCTTTTGAGAGAGGTCTCTTGTCCCCATGGCTGCTTCGCTTCCCACGCCCAGCTCAGATGGGAACCCAGGTAGCAGACCAGAGACCTGGCCAATGGCAACTGCTCTTCCGCCGCAGCAGGGCTTTGTTTCCCATTTCCTCCGTAAACCACAGCTTTTCTCTGTGTGGAAGCAAAGCTTTCCTCTGTGTGGCTCCCCTTGTTTTCCCCTGCCTTTGCCTAAGGTGATTTTTATAGGATTGCTATTGGTGATGGGAAAAATGTATAGTTTTAATGCAGGGGTTTAAGAAAAACCCCAAGTTAGGGTAAAAATCAAGAGGAGAATTGTAACTACTTCGGCTCCTTTAATGATTATATTTGTTGGGGAAATACAATGGTGGGAATATTTCTGCAGTAGCTTTTTGATTTTAAAAGAAAAATTGTAAGAGTCATGGCCTCCCAGTGAAGTTATAAACATGTTGGAAAATACCTGGGTATGGTGGCGAGTTTTTTATGCAACAGTGAGTTTAATCAATGAGTTTATGATACAATGCCCGCTCCCATAGTTTTTTAGAAGCATAAAAATAATGTGTATTGTTTTGATTATTATGGTAGGTTAGGAAATTTTTGGGTATGATGGTGGGAAGGTTTTATGCTACAGTGGGTACATAGCAAATTAGATAGAGTAGGCTACTTGGTAGCCTTTTATAAGTAGAATTGTTTTTTGTATAATTTAGTGCCTTGTTTTGATCATAAAGGTAGAAGAAAATAGTCTGTAAATATTTATAATTGTTAAAAGAATAATGTGCTTGAGTTTGTGCTTTGAATAGTTGGCTGATTGAACAAGAACATACAGGTACAAGAACATCTAATTTTCTAAGGAAGACGATGAAACCGCAAACAGAGTTCCTGACGTAGATGTGACCAACATGTACCTAACCACAGGAGATGAAAGAGACTCTGGGCGATGGGAAAATTACCTAACCTGTTTTAATCAATCTGCTGATGTAAATTACCTTTGTTTTGTGACCTATGTGGGGGAGTTTTTGGCGTGGGAATGAGGATGTTGAATTTGAAAATAAGATCACTTTATAGTATAAAAGCTTCTGGAATCTTGAAAATAAATTTGTCAGATCCTTGCATCCTCTGAGGTGTCTTGAGTTCTGTCCACGCCGACTCCGTCTTCCCCTTTGGGTGAATCCTGTTCAGCTGGGGTTGGTCCTCGGCAATCACTTACTCTTTTCAGTACAGAAATTATTCTATTGAGTATTTTATTTCACTCACTATATTTTAACTATAGTCTATCTGTGTATCTCTTCCATTTTTGGTCCAAAGTCATTCTTATTTGAAGCATGGCTGCAATTGTTGTTTTTTGCTTGTTTTGTTTGTTTGTTTTAACAACTTGAATTAGGAGTGGGATTTGGGAGGAGAAAGAGGTGCATCATGACTGAAAATACACATGCTTTTGGTAATTATCTAAATTTAGACTAAAACAGCCTAGCCAATTAACTCTTCAAAGATCAACCTCCTGACATATAATTACTTTGCATGAAACTAACCTAAAGAGCTAACCACCATAGAAAACTTTCAGTTCTCATTGTTTGCTACTGGTCTGAGAGTTCCTTGAAAACAGGGACTCTGTCTTATTCATATCTCTCACCCATCAACTAGCATAATTTTTAACAGAGTCATGAAAAATAAGTGCAGGACAATAAATGAAATATCTGATGAACTCATCATTAATACCTTACTTATGTTCAATGCTGCTGATCTGATTCTAACTGAAAATAGAGTGTAGGGCTCCTCTTTTCATAAATATATTAATATGTGCTACATGGAAAAGTGTTTCATGATCAGATAAATCTAAATAATGTTGCCTTTAAAAATATTACACATGACTTTTGACTACAGGAATTCACTGAACCTTTAATAACTGACTATAATAAAAGACTATTTTATGAATCTTCGAAAGGGTAAAATGAATCCCCACCTTATATAGAATCCTTTTTTTCTTTCTTTTTTCTTTTTTTTCAAAGAACACCTAGTAGTACTGATAATTTAAGGACAAATTTTGGGAAATGGTGATACAATAGATCCCTGAAACTTGGATTACATATAGACAGAGCTCATGTTTTGGAATCATTCAGACCTTATTAACTGTACAACTTTGAGCAAGTCATTTAACATCTCTATGTCACAGTTTCATCATCTATATAGGGGATAATAATAATGGGTTAATAAAACTGCTGGTAGAAATTAAATGAGATATTGTACGTATAGCACTTCACAGTGAATCATGGTTAAGCATTACATATACATAGATTCACAGAAGAAGAATGTTTGCCAGACTATGTTAGGGTATTAGATACATCAGATTACCAGAAGGTGACACTATCCCAAGATTTGGCCATTGTCCCATTCAGTTCTCAAGATTAAAGAGCATGCCCCATGCAAGGCCCTTTCTCTTTATTGAAAATATTGGACACAAGACCAGCTAATAATAAAGCTGTACTTTGATTATAATTTTGCTATTTTCCCTTCATTTTAGAACTCTATGTGGAGGAGCTTCATGATAAGGAAGAATTACTGGAAGGCAAGTTTTGGGTTTTTTTTTATTCCAGCCAAGAAATAAAATATCTTCAAAACCTCATCTTGAATTCTAATACTTGACATTTAATCCCACAATATAATGTAGTTATTAAAGTTTCTACTTGGGCATATTTGTATTTCTAAAATTAATTTTACTCTTGTATTTTACCTCATGGCTACAATACCACATATAATTAATTTTCTGAGTTGAGAATTATTTTATAAAAACTTTGTACTGTATATATACAAGAAGGTCAGAAGAACAAAGCTCTCAATGGACATCATCTTTCCAATTTTTGAAAGCTATGCTCATTATTTTCCTTCTATATTCATTTGAAAATTTTAAATGCATAGTAAATGACTTCAAACATACTTTAAAGATATCAGATATTTATATACTGTTGTGTGCTGACAGTTTGGGCTGGTACAATTATTACTTAGGCAGGTACAATTATTTTTGGAGGCAATAACCTACAAAAATTAGAAGTTTATAAGAACAAAAGACTTCTCTCTCACAATTGAAATGAGAGCAAGCCTTAGGCTAAATTCTGCCACATGCACAGATATTTATTGAAAAGTAGACCTCAAATATAAGACAAATTAATCTCAGATCTTTGTCTTTTGAGTGCTTTAATATTATGTTGCATAAAGTAATTCACTTTTGTCTATTCAAATCACGATAACCAAGAGTCCTCAAAAGTAAGTGGCTAGACTCAGAACCACTTAGAAATCAAACCTGTGAGGTCATCTTTAAGTGTGTGGGTGACTAAAGTCACTATATTTTTACACCTTGTAATTGAAAGTATGATAATGACCTTAAAATACCTCTATAAAATGCACATATTTTGAACTCTAGAAATTTCACCAATGAAAATCTATTTATAACAACCACTATGCTATTTAACAAAGTCACTGCATGGACAATGAATGGATGGGCATATCCAGACATTGCTTTTTCCCGAGCTCATATCCTCACAGCTCAACTTTTATTCCACCTACTACTTAGGAAACCAGCTTCATGTAGGTGTAAACCTACAATAGCATCACTTTTTGGCTGAAACTTATATCTCTAACATTCTGCCCCAGGGGTTCACAAAATCTATGGTTAGCAATGCCTACAGAAGCCTGCTTAGCACTTTCACATGTTCAAATTGGCAAGAGAGTAGTAACACCCTATAGAGGATGAGATCCAGAGGATAAATACTCTTTTCCATCTCTCAAGTGGATGATTCTAAGGTACAATCTTCCCGGCTCCTCAAAGGGCCCCAGCCTGATTTATGCCTGGTGTCCCACAGCAGTCATCAGCTCAGTAATGCACCCTGCCTTTGGCTATCCCTTTTTCCCTAGTCTATTCTTATCTTACACTCTAATTCCCTGGGATGATTTCCAAGAGTAATCACCATGAACACAAATTCTTAGTATCTACTTTCTGTGAGAAACCAAAGAAAGATAGTGATACTGACTTTAAAATATACTAAGCCAATCCAGGTATCTGAGATACTTTAAATTTTACCGGTGAAAATTCATTTATAACATACAGTACGTTAATTAACAAAACCTTCTGCATTGACCAGCAATAATGATAACGGAAGCATTTATAGTACATACTTCTATACTGTGGTCATTTATGAAAATGCTAGCTAAACTCCCCTGGAGAACACATTCCCAAATAAGGCAACTGGATCACCCAAAGTTGTTGTTTATAGTTAATGCATAGAAGTATAATACATTAGGAATGTTGAAGTAAATGAAAGTAAATTATATATCATATAGCACGTATTTGATTAGCTTTAATTTTCTATAGCCCATCTTCATATTATTTGGAGAAATAATTCATGAACACACTTAATTTCCTTTTCCAAAAGGAGGTAAAGTTTTTAGAATTCTATTTTAATGTTATAACTGTGTGTGTGTGTGTATATATATATATATATAAATATATATATATATATATATATATATATATATATAACCTTGATAAAAAATAATTACACACTTTGGGGTATTTCATTAGGACTAAATAGAATCAAAAGTTAAGATAATTGTGAGGGGGGAGGACCTTCAAGATGAGGGAAGAGTAAGACATGGAGATAAACTTCCTCTACACAAATACATCAAAAATATATCTACATGTGGAAAAACTCCTACAGAACATCTACTTAATGTTTGCAAAAGACCTCAGACTTCCCAAAAGGCAAGAAACTCCCCACATACCATTCCCTGTGGCTGACAGGGTCCTGGTGCACTGGCCAGGTATCAGGCCTGAGTCTCTGAGAAGGGAGAGCTTAGATTAGGACACTGGACCACAAGAGACTCCCCAGTCCTGGGTAATATCAATTGGCAAGAGCTCTCACAGAGATCTCTGTCTCAACACTAGGCCTGGCTCCACTCAACTACCAGCAAGCTCCAGTGCTGGACACCCCATGCATACAACTAGCAAGACAGGAACACAAACCCACCCATTAGCAGAGGATGCCTAAAATCATATTAACCTCACAGACACCCCAAAATATACCACCAGATGTGGACCTGCTCACCAGAAAAACAAGATCCAGCCCCACCCACCAGAACACAGACACTCGTCCCCTCCACCAAGAAACCTACACAAGCCACTGAATCAACCTCACCTACTGAGGGGAGACACCAAAACCAATAGGAACTATGAATGTGCAGGCTGTGAAAAGGAGACACCAAACACAGTAAGTTAAACAAAATGAGAAAACAGAGCAATATGCAGGAGATGAAAGAGCAAGGTAAAAACCCACCAGACTAAACAAATGAAGAAGAAATAGGCAGTCTACCTGAAAAAGAATTCAGAGTAATGATAGTAAAGATGATCAAACATCTTGGAAATAGAATGGAGGAAGTACAATAAACATTTAACAAAGAACTAGAGGAACTAAAGAGCAAACAAACAATGATGAACAACACAATAAATGAAATTAAAAATTCTCTAGAAGGAATCAATAACAGAATAACTGAGGCAGAAGAAGGGATAAGTGACATGGATGATAAAATATTGGAAATAACTACCGTAGAGCAGAATAAAGAAAAAAACAATGCAAAGAATTGAGGGAAGTCTCAGACATCTGGGACAAAATTAAATGCAACAACATTCGAGTTATAGGGATTCCAGAAGAAGAAGAGAAAAAGAAAAAGGCTGAGAAAATATTTGAAGAGATTATACTTGAAAACTTCCCTAATTTGGGAAGGAAAATAATCAAGTCCAGGAAGAACAGAGAGTCCCATACAGGATAAATCCAAGGAGAAACACACCAAGACACATATTAATCAAACTATCAAAAATTAAATACAGGGAGTAAGGGAAGATGGCGGAAGAGTAAGACGCGGAGATCACCTTCCTCTCCACAGATACACCAGAAATACATCTACACGTGGAACAACTCCTGCAGAACACCTACTGAAGGCTGGCAGAAGACCTCAGACCTCCCAAAAGGCAAGAAACTCCCCACGTACCTGGGTAGGGCAAAAGGAAAAAAGAATAAACAGAGACAAAAGAATAGGGACGGCACCTGCACCAGTGGGAGGGAGCTGTGAAGGAGGAAAAGTTTCCACACACTAGGAAGCCCCTTCGCGGGCGGAGACGGCGGGAGGCGGAGGGGGGAGCTTCGAAGCCGCGGAGGAGTGCACAGCAACGGGTGCGGAGGGCAAAGCGGGGAGATTCCCGCACAGAGGATCGGTGCCGACCGGCACTCACCAGCCCGAGAGGCTTGTCTGCTCACCCGCCGGGACGGGCGGGGCTGCGAGCTGAGGCTCTGAGGCTAGGGTTTCGGTTTCGGACGGAGCGCAGGGAGAGGACTGGGGTTGGCGGCTTGAACATAGCCTGAAGGGGTTAGTGCACCACAGCTAGCCGGGAGGGAGTCCGGGGAAAAGCCTGCACCTGCCGAAGAGGCAAGAGACTTTTTCTTCCCTCTTTGTTTCCTGGTGCGTGAGGAGAGGGGTTTAAGAACGCTGCTTAAAGGAACTCCAGAAACGGGCGCGAGCCGCGGCTAAAAGCGCGAACCCCAGAGACGGGCGAGAGCCGCGGCTGAAAGCGCGGACCCCAGAGACGGGCGCGAGCCGCGGCTGAAAGCGCGGACCCCAGAGACGGGCGCGAGCCGCGGCTGAAAGCGCGGACCCCAGAGACGGGCGCGAGCCGCGGCTGAAAGCGCGGACCCCAGAGACGGGCGCGAGCCGCGGCTGAGGGCGCGGACCCCAGAGACGGGCGCGAGCCGCGGCTGAGGGCGCTGACTCCAGAGACGGGCGCAAGCCGCGGCTGGAGGCGCGGACCCCAAGGCGGGCGGGAGACGTTGGGGCTGCTGCTGCCGCCACCAAGGGGCCTGTGTGCGAGCGCAGGTCGCTCTCCACTCCCCTCTTCCGCGGAGCCTGTGCAGCCCGCCACTGCCGGGTTCCCGGGATCCGGGGACGACTTCCCCGGGAGAGCGCACGGCGGGCCTCGGGCTGGTGGCCGGACTTTGCCGCCGCAGGCCCGCCCCGCATTCCGTGCCCCTCCCTCCCCGCCGCCGGCCTCCGTACGCCAGAACCCCCGAATCAGCGGCTCCTTTAACCCCGTCCTGTCTGAGCAAAAAACAGACGCCCTCCAGCGACCTACACGCAGAGGCAGGGCCAAATCCAAAGCTGAGCCCCTGTGAGCTGTGAGAACAAAGAAGAGAAAGGGAAATCTCTCCCAGCAGCCTCAGAAGCAGCGGATTAAAGCTCCACAATCAACTTGATGTACCCTGCATCTGTGGAATACATGAATAGACAGCCAATCATCCCAAATTAAGGAGGTGGACTTTGGGAGCAAGATCTATGATTTTTCTCCCTATTCCTCTTTTTGTGAATGTGTATGTGTATGCTTCTGTGTGAGATCTTGTCTGTATAGTCTTGCTTCCACCATTTGTCCTAGGTTCTATCCGTCCATGGTTTTTTCTTAAAATTTTTTTTCTTAATAATCAATTTTAATTTTAAGAACGTTATTATACTTTACCTTCGTCCTTTCTTTCTTTCTTTCTTTCCTTCCTTCCTTCCCTCCTTTAGACAACGAATCATCCCAAATTGAGGAGGTGGTCTCTGACAGCAAGATTTATGATTTTTCCCCCTTTACCTCTTTTTGTGAGGGTGTATGTGTACGCTTCTGTGTAAGACTTTGTCTGTATAGCTTTGCTTCCAACATTTGTCCTAAGGTTCTATCCGTCCCTTTTTTTTTTTTTTTTTTCTAATTAAGAATTTTTTTAATTCAATAACTTTATTATACTCTATTTTATTTTTACTGTATCTTCTTTCTGTTTTCCCTTCTTTCCCTCCTTCCTTCCTTCCTCCCTCCCTCCTTTCGTTCCTTCTTGCCTTCTTTCCTTCCTTGCTTCTTTCTTTCTTCCTTCCTTCCTTCCTTCCTTCCCTCCTTCCTTCCCTCCTTTAGACAACGAATGATCCCAAATTGAGGAGGTGGTCTCTGACAGCAAGAGTTATGATTTTTCCCCCTTTACCTCTTTTTGTGAGGGTGTATGTGTACGCTTCTGTGTGAGACTTTGTCTGTACAGCTTTGCTTCCAACATTTGTCCTAAGGTTCTATCCGTCCCTTTTTTTTTTTTTTCTAATTAAGAATTTTTTTAATTCAATAACTTTATTATACTCTATTTTATTTTTACTGTATCTTCTTTCTGTTTTCCCTTCTTTCCCTCCTTCCTTCCTTCCTCCCTCCCTCCTTTCGTTCCTTCTTGCCTTCTTTCCTTCCTTGCTTCTTTCTTTCTTCCTTCCTTCCTTCCTTCCTTCCCTCCTTCCTTCCCTCCTTTAGACAACGAATCATCCCAAATTGAGGAGGTGGTCTCTGACAGCAAGATTTATGATTTTTCCCCCTTTACCTCTTTTTGTGAGGGTGTATGTGTACGCTTCTGTGTAAGACTTTGTCTGTACAGCTTTGCTTCCAACATTTGTCCTAAGGTTCTATCCGTCCTTTTTTTTTTTCTAATTAAGAATTTTTTAATTCAATAACTTTATTATACTTTATTTTATTTTTACTGTATCTTTTTTCTTTTTGTTTTTCCTTCTTTCCCTCCTTCCTCCCTCCCTCCCTCCCTCCCTCCTTTCGTTCCTTCTTGCCTTTTTTCCTTCTTTGCTTCTTTCTTTCTTTCTTCCTTCCTTCCTTCCTTCCTTCCCTCCTTCCTTCCCTCCTTTCCTTCTTTCTTTCCTCATACGTCTACTAATTCCCTCTACTTTTTCTCCCTTTTATTCTGAGCCATGTGGATGAAAGGCTCTTGGTGCTCCAGCCAGGAGGCAGGGCTCTGCCTCTGAGGTAGGAGAGCCAACTTCAAGACACTGGTTCACAAGAGACCTCCCAGCTCCAGATAATATCAAATGGCGAAAATCTCCCAGAGACCCCCATCTTAACACCAGCACCCAGCTTCACTCAACGACCAGCAAGCCACAGTGCTGGACAACCTGTGCCAAACAACTAGCAAAACAGGAACACAACCCCACCCATTAGCAGAGAGGCTGCCTAAAATCATAATAAGGCCACAGACACCCCAAAACACACCACCAGACGTGAACCTGCCCACTAGAGAGACAAGATCCAGCCTCTTCCACCACAACACAGGCACTAGTCCCCTCCACCAGGAAGCCTACACAACCCACTGAACCAACCTTAGCCACTGGAGACAGACATCAAAAACAGGAGGAACTACGAACCTGCAGCCTGCAAAAAGGAGACCCCAAACACAGTAAGATAAGCAAAATGAGAAAACAGAAAAACACACAGCAGATAAAGGAGCAAGATAAAAATGCACCAGACCTAACAAATGAAGAGGAAATAGGCAGTCTACCTGAAAAAGAATTCAGAATAATGATAGTAAGGTTGATCCGAAATCTTGGAGATAGAATGGACAATAGAATGGACAAAATGCAAGAATCAGTTAACAAGGACCTAGAAGAACTAAAGATGAAACAAGCAACGATGAACAACACAATAAATGAAATTAAAAATACTCTAGATGGGATCAATAGCAGAATAACTGAGGCAGAAGAACGGATAAGTGACCTGGAAGATAAAATAGTGGAAATAACTACTGCAGAGCAGAATAAAGAAAAAAGAATGAAAAGAACTGAGGACAGTCTCAGAGACCTCTGGGACAACATTAAACGCACCAACATTCGAATTATAGGGGTTCCAGAAGAAGAAGAGAAAAAGAAAGGGACTGAGAAAATATTTGAAGAGATTATAGTTGAAAACTTCCCTAATATGGGAAAGGAAATAGTTAACCAAGTCCAGGAAGCACAGAGAGTCCCATACAGGATAAATACAAGGAGAAATACGCCAAGACACATATTAATCAAACTGTCAAAAATTAAATACAAAGAAAGCATATTAAAAGCAGCAAGGGAAAAACAACAAATAACACATAAGGGAATCCCCATAAGGTTAACAGCTGATCTTTCAGCAGAAACCCTACAAGCCAGAAGGGAGTGGCAGGACATATTGAAAGTGATGAAGGAGAAAAACCTGCAACCAAGACTACTCTACCCAGCAAGGATCTCATTCAGATTTGATGGAGAAATTAAAACCTTTACAGACAAGCAAAAGCTGAGAGAGTTCAGCACCACCAAACCAGCTTTACAACAAATGCTAAAGGATCTTCTCTAGGCAAGAAACACAAGAGAAGGAAAAGACCTATAATAACGAACCCAAAACAATATAGAAAATGGGAATAGGAACATACATATCGATAATTACCTTAAATGTAAATGGACTAAATGCTCCCACCAAAAGACACAGATTAGCTGAATGGATACAAAAACAAGACCCTTACATATGCTGTCTACAAGAGACCCACTTCAGACCTAGAGACACATACAGACTGAAAGTAAGGGGATGGAAAAAGATATTCCATGCAAATGGAAACCAAAAGAAAGCTGGAGTAGCAATTCTCATATCAGACAAAATAGACTTTAAAATAAGGACTATTAAAAGAGACAAAGAAGGACACTACATAATGATCAAGGGATCGATCCAAGAAGAAGATATAACAATTGTAAATATTTATGCACCCAACATAGGAGCACCTCAATACATAAGGCAAATACTAACAGCCATAAAAGGGGAAATTGACAGTAACACATTCATAGTAGGGGACTTAAACACCCCACTTTCACCCATGGACAGATCATCCAAAATGAAAATAAATAAGGAAACACAAGCTTTAAATGATACATTAAACAAGATGGACTTAATTGATATTTATAGGACACTCCATCCAAAAACAACAGAATACACATTTTTCTCAAGTGCTCACGGAACATTCTCCAGGATAGATCATATCTTGGGTCACAAATCAAGCCTTGGCAAATTTAAGAAAATTGAAATTGTATCAAGTATCTTTTCTGACCACAACGCCATGAGACTAGATATCAATTACAGGAAAAGATCTGTAAAAAATACAAACACATGGAGGCTAAACAATACACTACTTAATAATGAAGTGATCACTGAAGAAATCAAAGAGGAAATCAAAAAATACCTAGAAATAAATGACAATGGAGACACAACGACCCAAAACCTGTGGGATGCAGCAAAAGCAGTTCTAAGGGGGAAGTTTATAGCAATACAAGCCCACCTTAAGAAGCAGGAAACATCTAGAATAAACAACCTAACCTTGCACCTCAAGCAATTAGAGAAAGAAGAACAAAAAAAACCCCAAAGCTAGCAGAAGGAAAGAAATCATAAAAATCAGATCAGAAATAAATGAAAAAGAAATGAAGGAAACAATAGCAAAGATCAATGAAACTAAAAGCTGGTTCTTTGAGAAGATAAACAAAATAGATAAACCACTAGCCAGACTTATCAAGAAAAAAAGGGAGAAGACTCAAATCAATAGAATTAGAAATGAAAAAGGAGAGGTAACAACTGACACTGCAGAAATAAAAGAGATCATGAGAGATTACTACAAGCAACTCTATGCCAATAAAATGGACAATCTGGAAGAAATGGACAAATTCTTAGAAATGCACAACCTGCCAAGACTGAATCAGGAAGAAATAGAAAATATGAACAGACCAATCACAAGCACTGAAATTGAAACTGTGATTAAAAATCTTCCAACAAAGAAAGGCCCAGGACCAGATGGCTTCACAGGCGAATTCTATCAAACATTTAGAGAAGAGCTAACACCTATCCTTCTCAAACTCTTCCAAAATATAGCAGAGGGAGGAACACTCCCAAACTCATTCTACGAGGCCACCATCACCTTGATACCAAAACCAGGCAAGGATGTCACAAAGAAAGAAAACTACAGACCAATATCACTGATGAACATAGATGCAAAAATCCTCAACAAAATACTAGCAAACAGAATCCAACAGCACATTAAAAGGATCATACACCATGATCAAGTGGGGTTTGTTCCAGGAATGCAAGGATTCTTCAATATACGCAAATCTATCAATGTGATAAACCATATTAACAAACTGAAGGAGAAAAACCATATGATCATCTCAATAGATGCAGAGAAAGCTTTTGACAAAATTCAACACCCATTTATGATAAAAACCCTGCAGAAAGTAGGCATAGAGGGAACTTTCCTCAACATAATAAAGGCCATATACGACAAGCCCACAGCAAACATCATCCTCAATGGTGAAAAACTGAAAGCATTTCCACTAAGATCAGGAACAAGACAAGGGTGCCCACTCTCACCACTCTTATTCAACATAGTTTTGGAAGTTTTAGCCACAGCAATCAGAGAAGAGAAGGAAATAAAAGGAATCCAAATCGGAAAAGAAGAAGTAAAGCTGTCACTGTTTGCAGATGACATGATCCTATACATAGAGAATCCTAAAGATGCTACCAGAAAACTACTAGAGCTAATCAATGAATTTGGTAAAGTAGCAGGATACAAAATTAATGCACAGAAATCTCTGGCATTCCTATATACTAATGATGAAAAATCTGAAAGTGAAATCAAGAAAACACTCCCATTTACCATTGCAACAAAAAGAATAAAATATCTAGGAATAAACCTACCTAAGGAGACAAAAGACCTGTATGCAGAAAACTATAAGACACTGATGAAAGAAATTAAAGATGATACAAATAGATGGAGACATATACCATGTTCTTGGATTGGAAGAATCAACATTGTGAAAATGACTCTACTACCCAAAGCAATCTATAGATTCAATGCAATCCCTATCAAACTACCATTGGCATTTTTCACAGAACTAGAACAAAAAATTTCGCAATTTGTATGGAAACACAAAAGACCCCGAATAGCCAAAGCAATCTTGAGAACAAAAAAAGGAACTGGAGGAATCAGGCTCCCTGACTTCAGACTATACTACAAAGCTACAGTTATCAAGACGGTATGGTACTGGCACAAAAACAGAAAGATAGATCAATGGAACAGGATAGAAAGCCCAGAGATAAACCCATGCACATATGGACACCTTATCTTTGATAAAGGTGGCAGGAATGTACAGTGGAAAAAGGACAGCCTCTTCAATAAATGGTGCTGGGAAAACTGGACAGGTACATGTAAAAGAATGAAATTAGAACACTCCCTAACACCATACACAAAAATAAGCTCAAAATGGATTAAAGACCTAAATATAAGGCCAGAAACTATCAAACTATTAGAGGAAAACATAGGCAGAACACTCTATGACATAAATCACAGCAAGATTCTTTCTGACCCACCCCTTAGAGTAATGGAAATAAAAACAAAAATAAACAAATGGGACCTAATGAAACTTCAAAGCTTTTGCACAGCAAAGGAAACCATAAACAAGACCAAAAGACAACCCTCAGAATGGGAGAAAATTTTTGCAAATGAAGCAACTGACAAAGGATTAATCTCCAAAATTTACAAGCAGCTCATGCAGCTCAACAACAAAAAAACAAACAACCCAATCCAAAAATGGGCAGAAGACCTAAATAGACATTTCTCCAAAGAAGATATACAGACTGCCAACAAACACATGAAAGAATGCTCAACATCATTAATCATTAGAGAAATGCAAATCAAAACTACAATGAGATATCATCTCACACCAGTCAGAATGGCCATCATCAATAAATCTAGAAACAATAAATGCTGGAGAGGGTGTGGAGAAAAGGGAACCCTCTTGCACTGCTGGTGGGAATGTGAATTGGTTCAGCCACTATGGAGAACAGTATGGAGGTTCCTTAAAAAACTACAAATAGAACTACCATATGACCCAGCAATCCCACTACTGGGCATATACCCTGAGAAAACCGAAATTCAAAAAGAGTCATGTACCAAAATGTTCATCGCAGCTCTATTTACAATAGCCCGGAGATGGAAACAACCTAAGTGCCCATCATCGGATGAATGGATAAAGAAGATGTGGCACATATATACAATGGAATATTACTCAGCCATAAAAAGAAACGAAATTGAGCTATTTGTAATGAGGTGGATAGACCTAGAGTCTGTCATACACAGTGAAGTAAGTCAGAAAGAAAAAGACAAATACAGTATGCTAACACATATATATGGAATTTAAGAAAAAAAAAAATGTCATGAAGAACCTAGGGGTAAGGCAGGAATAGAGACGCAGACCTCCTAGAGAACGGACTTGAGGTTATGGGGAGGGGGAAGGGTGAGCTGTGACGGGGCGAGAGAGAGTCATGGACATATACACACTAAAAAACGTAGTAAGGTAGATAGCTAGTGGGAAGCAGCCGCATGGCACAGGGATATTGGCTCGGTGCTCTGTGACAGCCTGGAGGGGTGGGATAGGGAGGGTGGGAGGGAGGGAGACGCAAGAGGGAAGAGATATGGGAACATATGTATATGTATAACTGATTCACTTTGTTATAAAGCAGAAACTAACACACCATTGTAAAGTAATTATACCCCAATAAAGATGTTAAAAAAAAAATTAAATACAAAGATAAAATATTAAAAGCAGGAAGGGAAAAGCAACAAATAACATACAAGGGAATCCCAATAGGGTTAGCAGATGATCTTTCAGCAGAAACTCTGCAAGCCAGAAGTGTGTGGCAGGACATTTAAGGTGATGAAGGGAAAAACCTACAACCAAGATTACTCTACCAGCAAGGATCTCATTCAGATTTGATGGAGAAATTGAAAGTTTTCCGATAAGAAAAAGCTGAGGGAGTTCAGCACCACCAAATCAGCTTTACAACAAATGTTAAAGGAACTTCTCCAGTCAGTAAACACAAGAGAAGTAAGAGACCTACAAAAACAAACCAAGAACAATTAAGAAAATGGTAATAGGAACATACTTATTGATAATTACCTTAAATGTAAATGGATTAAATGCTCCAACCAAAAGACACAGGCTTGCTGAATGGATACAAAAACAAGACCTGTATATATGCTGTCTACAAGAGACCCACTTCAGACTTAGGGAAACATACAGACTGAAAGTGAGGGGATGGAAAAATATACTCCATGCAGATGGAAATCAAAAGAAAGCTGGAGTAGCAACACTCATATAAGAAAAATAGAATTTAAAATAAAGACTATAACAAGAGACAAAGGAGGACACTACATAATGATCAAGGGATCAATCCAAGAAGAAGATCTAACAATTATAAATATGCACCCAAAATAGGAGCACCTTAACACTCCACTTTCACCAATGGAAAGATGAATGAAAATTAAAATAAATAAGGAAAAACAAGCTTTTAATGATACATTAAACAAGATGGACTTAATTGATACTTATAGGACATTCCATCCAAGAACAATAGTATAGAATTTCTTCTCAAGTGCTCATGGAACATTCTCCAAGTTAGATCATAATTTGGGTCACAAATCAAGCCTTGGTAAATTTACGAAAATTGAAATCATATCAAGTATCTTTTCCGACCACAATGCTATTAGACAAGATATCAATGACAAGAAAAAAAACCTGTAAAAAACACAAACACATGGAGTCTAAATAATATGCTACTAAATAACGAAGTGATCACTGAAGAAATCAAAGGGGAAATCAAAAAATACCGAGAAACAAATGAAAATTAAAACACAATGACCCAAAACCTATGAGATGCAGCAAAAGCAGTTCTAAGAGGGAAGTTTATAGCAATAAAGTCCTACCTCAAAAAAACAAAAAAAATCAGAAGTAAACAACCTAACATTACACCTAAAGCAGTTAGAGAAAGAGCAACGAAAAAAAAAAAAAAACAAAGTTAACATAATCTAATAATAATAATAAAATTATAATATGATATAATATAATATAATTATAATAATCTCATCATAAAGATTAGATCAGAAATAAATGAAAAAGAAATGAAGGAAATGATAGCAAAGATCAATAAAACTAAAATTGGCTCTTTGAGAAGATAAACAAAATTGATAAAACACTAGCCAGACTCAAAAGAAAAAAAGGGAGAAGACTCAAATCAACAGATTTGGAAATGAAAAAGGAGACATAACAAATGACACTGCAGAAATACAAAGGATCATGAGAGATTACTACAAGCAACTATATGCTAATAAAATGGACAACCTAGAAGAAATGGACAAGTTCTTAGAAAAGCACAACCTTCTGAGACTGAACCAGGAATAAATAGAAAGCATAAACAGACCAATCACAAACACAGAAATTGAAACTGTGATTAAAAATCTTCCAACAAACAGAAGCCCAGGGCCAGACAGCTTCACAGGCGAATTCTATCAAACACTTAGAGAAGAGCTAACACCTATCCTTCTCAAGCTCTTCTAAAATATAGCAGAGTGAAGAACACTTCCAAATTCATTCTATGAGGCCACCATCACCCTGCTACCAAAACCAGACAAAAATGCCACAAAAAAAGAAAACTATAGGCCAATATCACTGATGAACATAGATGCAAAAGTCCTCAACAAAATACTAGCAAACAGAATCCAACAGCACATTAAAAGGATCATACACCATGATCAAGTGGGGTTTATCCTACAAATGCAAGGATTCTACAATATAAGCATATCAATCAATGAGATATACCACATTAACCAACTGAAGGATAAAAAACATATGATTATATCAATAGATGCAGAAAGAGCTTTAGACAAAATTCAACACTCACTTATGGTAAAAAAAAAAACTTTCCATAAAGTAGGCATAGAGGAAACTTAACTCAACATAATAAAGGCAATATATGACAAATCCACAACCAACATCTTTCTCAATGGTGAAAAACTGAAATCATTTCCCCTAAGATCAGGAACAAGACAAGGTTGCCCACTCTCACCACTATTATTCAACATAGCTTTGGAAGTTTTAGCCACAGCAATCAGAGAAGAAAAAGAAATAAAGGGAATACAAATCAGAAAAGAAGAAATAAAACTGTCACTGTTTGCAGATTACATGGTACTCTACATAGAGAATCCTAAAGATGCTACCAGAAAACTACTAGAGCTAATCAATGAATTTGCTAAAGTATCAGAATACAAAATTAATGTGCAGAAATCTCTTGCATTCCTCTACACTAATGGTGAAAAATCTGAAAAAGAAATTAAGGAAACACTCCCATTCACCACTGCAACAAAAAAATAAAATACCTTAGGTATAAACCTACCTAAGGAGACAAAAAGACCCATATGCAGAAAACTATAAGACATTGATGTAAGAAATTAAAGATGATGCAAATAGATGGAGAGCTCTCCCTTGTTCTTGGATTGGAAGAATCAACCTTGTAAAAATGGCCCTACTGCCCAAAGCAATCTACAGATTCAGTGCAATCCCTATCAAACTACCAATATCATTTTTCACAGAACTAGAACAAAAAATTTCACAATTTGCATGGAAAAAGAAAAGACCCTGAATACCCAAAGCAATCTTGAGAAAGAAAAATGGAGATGGAAGAATCAGGCTCCCTGAATTTAGACTATACTACAAAGTTACAGTAATCAAGACAGTATGGTCCTGGCACAAAAACAGAAATGTAGATCAATGGAACTAGATAAAAAGGCCTGACATAAACCCACACACATATGATTACTTTATCTTTGATACAGGAGGCAAGAATATACAATGAAGAAAAGACAGTCTCTTCAATAAGTGGTGCTTGGAAAGCTGGACAGCTACATGTAAAAGAATGAAATTAGAACACTCCCTAACACCATAAACAGAAATAAACACAAAATGGATCAAATACCTAAATGTAAGTCCAGAAATGATAAAACTCTTAGAGCAAAACATAGGAAGATCACTCTTTGACATAAATCACAGCAAGATCTTTTTGACCCACCTCAAGAGAAATGGAAAAAATAAATAAATAAGCAAATGGAACCTAATGAAACTTAAAATCTTTTACACAGCAAAGGAAACTGTAAACAAGATGAAAGACAACCCTCAGAATGGGAGAAAATATTTGCAGAAAAATAACTGACAAAGGATTATTATCCAAAATATACAAGCAGATCATGCAGCTCAATATCAAAAAATCAGACAACCCTACCCAAAAATGGGCAGGAGACCTAAATAGACATTTCTTCCAAGAAGATATACAGATTGCCAGCAAACACATGAAGGGATGGTCAACATCACTAATTATTAGCAAAATGCAAATCAAAACTCCAATCATGTATCACCTCACACTGGTCAGAATGGCCATTATCAAAAAGTCTACAAACAAAAAATGATGGAGCGGGTGTGGAGAAAATGGAACCCTCTTGCACTGTTGGTGGGAATTTAAATTGATACAGGCACTATGGAGAACAGTCTGGAGGTTCCTTAGAAAATGAAAAATAGAACTACCGTATGACCTAGCAATCCCACTACTGGGCATATAACCTGAGAAAACCATAATTCAAGAAGGACATGTACCACAATGTTCATTGCAGCTCTATTTACAATAGCCAGGACATGGAAGCAACCTAAGTGTCCATTGACAGATGAATGGATAAAGAAGATGTGGCACATATATTCAATGGAATATTACTCAGCCATAAAAAGAAACAAAATTGAGTTATTTGTAGTGAGGTGGATGCACTTAGAGTCTGTCATACAGAGTGAAGTAAGTCAGAAAGAGGAAAACAAATACCGTATGATAACACATATATTTGTAATCTAAAAAAAAATTTGTTCTGAAGAACCTAGGGACAGGACAGGAATAAAGACACAAACATAGAGAATGTACTTGAGGACACGGGATGGTGGAGGTTAAGCTGAGATGAAGTGAGAGAGTGTCAGTTACATATATACATTAGTAAATGTAAAATAGATAGCTAGTGGGAAGCAGCTGCATAGCACAGGGAAATCAGCTCTGTGACCACATAGATGGGTGGGATAAGGAGTGTCAGAGGGAGACACAAGAGGGAGGGTATATAAGGATATATGTATTCGTATAGCTGATTCACTTTGTTATACAACAGCAAGTAACACAACAGTGTAAATCAATTATACTCCAATGAAGATGTTACAAAAATAAGATAATTGTGAGAGGAAGTTACATTTGACAAGGATGAGAGAAATGAGAAATGAGAGTAAACATACTAAGATAGATCTATATACATTTATAATTATATAGCAGAGTTTGAGTACATTCCTCAGATGACCTATATCAAAATGATCTAGGAAATTATGAAAAAAAGTACAGATTTCAGGTCTATACATCAGACACACTGAATCAGAATATCAGAGTTTGGAAGCCAGAAATTGTTTAACAAGCTGCCCGAATGATGAATGTATACATAAGTTTAGGAACCGTTATAACAGAGTGTAGTCAACTGTTGAATATTAGCCATTGGTTTTAAAAATTCTCTTTTTCTTTTACTTCCGTTGCGGAGCACAGGCTCCGGATGTGCAGGCTCAGCAACCACGGCCCACGGGCCCAGCTGCTCCGCGGCACGTCAAATCCTCCTGGACCGGGGCACGAACCCATGTCCCCTGCATCAGCAGGCGGACTCTCAACCACTGTGCCACTGGGGAAGCCCTCTTTTTCTTTTTGTGTTTGTTAAGCTTTAATTTTTGTTTCATATTTAATGGTTCCTTAACTTAGGAGGTCTATCACTCTGGTTCATTATGACTATAGTTGTCAACAGAATCTTTGTGACAGCTTCTTAATTATAGCAGCCCTAAGGTTGAGGAATGACAAATACCCCCTCTATGGAAAAATGCACTACTCTTGCACTAACCAAAGCCTCTGCTGAGAGCTGCAAATTTAACTATTAGACCAAGTCCTTAAGGACCTCCTGGTGTTTGCATGTTTATTGGGTTAAGGCATGGCATTGCATCAGAGTTAATTTATTTGGGTAATTTCATATTGCTAATTTTTAGCGATGAGGACCCTGAGAGTGTGGGTCATAGGTAAATTTTGATGGGAGAAGAACAGAAGGAAGGAAAGTGGTGAAACTTTGTAATTATGTCATATAGAAAACCGGATGAATCATGGCATCACATAATATCCACATATGATTGTATCTGTAGTAAAGTAGGTAGTACCAAAAAGCCAAGGAAATATGAGATTTGAAACCACTGAAAGAGGGTAAAAATAAAATAAAATTTGCCTAATTCAAAGGTGTAAGGTATGACAAAGGAGCCCACCATACTTATACAAAATGCTGACTCAGCCTCATGTAGCCTTACTTTTTGTTTTCATTTGGAAACTAGATAACTTTTCTATCTATTTAAAGTGTTTTGGTTGGTTCTGTGCATTTATAATTTAAACCTTACAGCTTCAAAAGTGAGGTTGGAAAAGGAAAATAAGACAATGTACAAAAATAATCTGTTATGTTCAGGGTCATATGAAATCATTCAAATTAACCTTTGTAAATGCTTACCATTCCTGTTTAGGATCAGATTAGATTGTGTTTATAGATCAGTTCAACTGAATGGCCAATAAAATTAGGCATTAAGGTTTGAATACCACTGCAATCTGTTCTTTCCAAGAAGTTCAGAGAAGCCTCGTATTTCTCTCTTTATGAGGAAAATTATTAAACGTATTTAAAGAGACTTTGAGAACTCTTAGTTGCACATTTACAGCCAGAGATGTAATATGCTTCTTGCTGATAAAATTTTTGAAATAACTTGTAAAAGCACTATAGCCTCTTGGAAATCTCAGTTTATGCTTAAATTCTTTCTCTTCCCTGAAGTTATTTATGTATCAGAATTTAGAGGCACTGATAAGGAAATGTGTCAGATTTAGGTACATTATGGTTCTATACTTGATTATGTATTTCATGGTGTTAAACAAAGTATTGATTAATGGTTTATTTGTGCTTAAGCTTTTTCTATATACTTGTAATAACTGAAGGAAGATGTGGAGTGGGGGTTGGAGCCCAGAACTAAAGAAACATAAGATTAGCTCACTGCCAATGATGAGCTTACAATCTAGTTGGTAAGAAGAGACATGCAAATATAAATCAAGATAGGAAAATAGACAATAGCATCTAATCATTAGTCATTTTTTTATGGTATGCTTAAGTACTACAGGAGGTCAGAAAAGGGGTCAAATATGGAGTGGTAATTATAGGAAGCTTTACAGAGAGGTAGGTCTTGAGATAAACCTTCAAGAATAGGTGAAATTTGAATAAGATAAAAGAAAAGGTATGGCATACAGGGTAAGAATAGCATGAAAAAAATTGTAGAGGAATAATAACACTGTGATATTTTTTCTGGGAAGCAGTAGGTACGTAAAGTGGGATTATTCAGTGGTGACGGAATTTGTAATTTTCTTCTGTTTTGCATAGCTGACAGAATCACTATTATTATTACTGTATTGACATAGTATAATTCATTTTTAGTGAGTATGGATTTAGCACAGAAACACTGAAAAAATAAGAGAGAGAGAGAGAGAGAGAGAGAGAGAGAGAAACAACATAAAAGTCAATGCTATTCACTTGAAAGGGTATGCAGAAGAAGAAAATTGGTTAAGGAATAGTGATAATGTCAAAATGTTATGACATTATTAGATTTAGAATTTTGGGCTTGGACCATATGAGCAAGGTATTCCAAATTATTAAAAAACACAGAGATCTTGAATTCTTACCTAATTACTCCCAGCAGAATTAATTTGCTTTAGAAAGTTTTTCCATTCATTTCTTAACTTTGAGGCATCATTCAATATTTCACTTTTCTTTTATCTTCAAATTTATGAAAGCCCTTTACACTTTCTTGCTATTTTTTCTTTCTTCAGTTGTTTCTCAAATCACTGTAACCTACATTTGGTTCTCACCAAGAAAGAGTGGTCATCTCTTCATTGGGTTCACAAATACAACCTGTCAAATTTAATGATATTTTCTTGTACTAATCTAAACTGCTTTGACACTGACAGGAATATGACACTCTTGATCAATTCTTCATTCTTGAAACTTTCTTCCTGTTTGGCTGTTGTAACCTATACCCTGCTTTTCTTTTACTGTTCTTTATCAGGTCGTTACCTTTATTCTTCAGACTGCCTTATGTGTTGGTATCATCTTATATTTTCAATCTATTTTCTGGGTGGTTTCATCATTAATTTAAAAATGCCAAAGAAGGTAACTCATCATCCGCTCCTCACCTAGCCTACACACATGGTTTACTTCCCATATTCTATATCTGAGTAAATCAAATAACATTCATTTATTTTCCCAAGGAAGAAATCCCAAAATTAGCCTAACCCTTTTAACTAAGTCATAATTAACATATATAAATTCTCACTCTAAAATGTTTCTCAGATCTACCCTCTCATCCTTTCAGAGACCCACATTTAATGTTCTTTTCCACATCTGGCCTGAATGTCAATGAACTCATCATCATTGATCATCTGTCTTCAATTACTTTTTTCCTTTTTTTTTTTTCTATATCCTCCTCAGTGCCCCAAAAGTTAAGTCTGATTATGTCATTCCTCTGATTATAGTGGTTCAATTCCCACTCACTACAGGGTGATTTTCAAATTTGTTAGCATAGCACTCATGGTTTTTCTGCTATCATTGTCTAGGAATTTATGAATCCCTTCTCCTTGAAATAAATTCTGCATTGAGCTGCCCAAACAAACAAACAAGCAAATAAAACCCAAAGATACCCTCCAGTGATTTTCTCTCATTTTTTCAGCAAATTCCTTATTATAACATGTTAACTTTTAACTATTTAAGATGTTAGGTCTCCTAGGAAGATAGGCATTTTAATAGGAGATTTTTGAAAATATCACTCCCTCTAGTGGGGACATTGCAGGTACCATGTTTTTCTTTGTTGTTGTTTTGTTTTTAACATCTTTATTGGGGTATAATTGCTTTACAATGGTGTGCTAGTTTCTGCTTTATAACAAAGTGAATCAGTTATACATATACATGTTCCCATATCTCTTCTCTCTTGCATCTCCCTCGCTCCCACCCTCCCCATCCCACCCCTCCAGGCTGTCACAAAGCACCGAGCTGATCTCCCTGTGCTATGCGGCTGCTTCCCACTAGCTATCTACCTTACGTTTGGTAGTGTATATATGTCCATGCCTCTCTCTCGCTTTGTCACAGCTCACACATCCCCCTCCCCATATCCTCAAGTCTGTTCTCTAGTAGGTCTGTGTCTTTATTCCTGTCTTACCCCTAGGTTCTTCATGACATTTTTTTCTTAAATTCCATATATATGTGTTAGCATACGGTATTTGTCTTTCTCTTTCTGACTCACTTCATTCTGTATGACAGACTCTAGGTCTATCCATCTCATTACAAATAGCTCAATTTTGTTTCTTTTTATGGCTGAGTAATATTCCATTGTATATATGTGCCATGTCTTCTTTGTCCATTCATCAGATGATGGGCACTTAGGTTGTTTCCATCTCTGGGCTATTGTAAATAGAGCTGCAATGAACATTCTTTTGCACAACAAAGGAAACCATAAACAAGACCAAAAGACGACTCTCAGAATGGGAGAAAATATTTGCAAATGAAGCAACTGACAAAGGATTAATCTCCAAAATTTATAAGCAGCTCATGCAGCTCAATAACAAAAAAACAAACAACCCAATCCAAACATGGGCAGAAGGCCTAAATAGACATTTCTCCAAAGAAGATATACAGAGTGCCAACAAACACATGAAAGAATGCTCAACATCATTAATCATTAGAGAAATGCAAATCAAAACTACAATGAGATATCATCTCACACCAGTCAGAATGGCCATCATCAAAAAATCTAGAAACAATAAATGCTGGAGAGGGTGTGGAGAAAAGGGAACACTCTTGCACTGCTGGTAAGAATGTGAATTGGTACAGTCACTATGGAGAACAGTATGGAGGTTCCTTAAAAAACTTCAAATAGAACTACCATATGACCCAGCAATCCCACTACTGGGCATATACCCTGAGAAAACCATAAAAAATTCAAAAAGAGTCATGTATCAGGTACCATGTTAAATGATGAAACATCATAATTTTGTTCATATTAAGAACACTGAGTTTCCTCAAAAAAAAAGAATATCTATTGATCACCAACTATAAAATGTGCACTGCAGTAAATGGTTAAGCAATATTAACCTACCTAATTGTAAGAAAAGAAACATTTGATTTAATCTCTTCTTAGTGGGTGTTCACATCCTATGTTCTTATATTAAAAAAAAATAGCAGTTTTTTTTCTTTTTAAAGCAAAGTCCATCTTATTTTGTCCAACTATGATTCCCAAATCTTTTAGAAGATTGCTACTATTTTATGATAATTTGCCCAGCTTCTAAACAAGTTGTAAAATATAAATACTATTTATTGGTATGATGACTAAAACTACAGTTTTGTACACAATCCAATTATGAATGCATATTACAGACTCTTATGAGCTTAATGCTTGAGTTCACTTTTTAATTAATTAAAACCTTGTAGATATTACATAAATGACAATAAACAATAAAATTTCTAATACTTATAAACAACACTTTTAGAACCAATTACTCGCCTATAGAGAGAAATAAGTATATTTTCTTCATCTTGCAATAAGAAAACTAAATTTCAGAGTTCTTATAACTTGTTAAAATCATACAGTTAGTGGCAGAGTAAAGATTCCAATTTAGACTTACGTGAACCAAAATTCTATTATTCTATGCTATTAAGACACAGAAAGTGCTGTGTTGGGGAGGAAGAAATTTTCCTCTACCCTTCTAGGTTCTTCTGGGTGATCTCAGAATTAAACTGACATGAGACAGATTAACAGAAGAAAATCAAACAAAAGTTTAATAACATGTTACATGGGACCAAGCCAGGAAAACTGAGTAAATTGTCAAAATTGCTAAAACTCTCACCTTAAATACTATCTTCAGCTAAAGAAAAAAGAGGATGTCGGGGTAGTAGTATGGGACTTCACAGGAGAGGAAGGTAATTCACATGGACATAGAAAAGCAATTGTTTCCTGGATGCAGAGACAGCAGGACATAGGCCCTGCCAGAGTTTCCCCCACCACACCTAGCTCATATTCTTTGCAGATATATCCAGTGATAGTTCTATTCTGGAAACAGAATACCTTAATTCTTTAGTTACTTAAGGGGAAAGTAAAAAGAAAGACTTCCTGTGTCTCTTGTTTCTTAAAAATAATCAGCCTAAGTTAATCCTCATACCAAAGAGACACCACAAATGTATGGCAAATCTTACTACCCTACAGTACAAAATAGATTTATGATAAATATTAGTCCTCCTGCCCATTTATATGCAAAATTGAACCATATATAATTCCTTTCAGCTACAAGACCATATAAATATTTATGCCTTTATTGAATCAGACTAACTATCAAGCAACATAGAGAATCAGTTGATGGAAACAAGTTGCTTGGGTTATTTTGGAAGATATGAGAAGGAAGAACCTGGAGATGATAAGGCTTGCTTGGCCGAGTGGAATCTCTCTGAGTGGCCAACAAAGAGTTCTAAGTAGCTGAAGAGCACTTACAGCCTAAAAAGCAGAGAAGAAAAGGAGCAGAAGGTTATGTGTACAGGTGTGTTAAAAGAAAAATTAACTATAAAGGCACTATTACTGTGAGTTAAAACTGTTAGAAAAGGAAAAGGCATAAAACACAAACCTAAATGTAATCAAGCACAGTCTTTTGTAACACTCCAACCATCCCTTCTTGCTAATTTATAATACAAGGGGGTTTTAACGTATAATGATCCATCTAAGTTTAATTGTCTCTTTTAAACAAAATGTCTTACTAAAACACTTCAGAAATCACAATTCAAACCACTTGATTGTCTATAGCTCCAGCATGTTAATTGATTTCTTACATTTGCACAGCAGTTTGTCATGTGCAATATACTTTTTTGTACATATTGTAAAAAATTAATAAACAGAAACCTCAATTAAATAGAGTTTGGAGACCAGAAGGTGGAGCTCTCACACCCTGTGAAGATGGCAGAGCCCAACAGGAAGAAGACTCCTTTTCTTTCCTGGACAAGGACTCAGACAATGAAAAACCGTGAATTTTTTGTTTACTATAGCCCTCCTAATTTATTTTGTCTCTGTGTAAAGGTGTTCTCCTTCCCTTGGAGCCTGGGGACTTGCATAGTAGCTCACCATGGCTGTAGACTGCAAATTGCAAATCTATGCTGATCCCAAATGAACCCATCTTTGCTGGAGAAATATCTGGCAGTCTATATTTTCAAATCAACAATACATTATCCTTTTGTACCCTTACACGTCCTGTGACTTAGGAGTTACAGGAGTCTTATTATACTCAAGTTGAGACAGGAAGGAAGAGGGCAGATCACAACTATTAAAAGGATATGGAGGGGGGCACAGCCACTGAGAAAAAGAGGATACGACAGCAAGTGGCTGGAACCAGGTAAAACCAAGAAGGCATCGATCATGGTCCAAGCATGGTCCAGTTATTGACCTTTAGCTCATAATGTCTTCATTAGAATACTAAAAAATCACTCCCATTTGCACGATGATAGTTCTAGGGCTGACTATAAAAGGCCCAAAAGAGAGCAGCGGCCCAACTCCTAGAAATCCCCACCCCTTAACAAGAATATTTCTCCCACTCGTTAGAGTATGAAATTACCCAGCGCATAAAAACTAAGAACCCCATACCCTGGGGTTGCTCTCACCTTCTGAGATGGACCACATTCTGTCTATGGAGTGTGTATCTCCCTGAATAAAACTGCTTTCACTCTACTTCAGCTTTGAATTCTTTCCTGCAAGAAGCCAAGTACTCTCACTTGGCAGCCTGTTCCACGGACACGCGTGCATCCAGGGACGTAATATTTCATTCTCTTGCATCAAAGTGACATAAATGCCCAATACTCTAGAGGACACTCTTCCTTTTCATGTCAAAATACAATAGGTTACGCATCTTTAATACCCCATTACACTCACTTTATTAATAAGGAAATTGAGGCAAAAAAAAACCCCATAACACCCTAATTCAGTTCAACAAAAATTTATTGAACACCCAAATCATACAATTAACACATGGTAAATCTAGGAACTGAAACTAGGTCTTTTGATTCCTTATCCAGATTGCTTTCTACTCTGCTACTGTGCCTTGACAAAGTTAAGATAGAAACACTGTTTCCATAGTGCCAAGGGAAAACTCTTTTAAATAAAAATTCAACTGAATAAATTTTATAGATAAAATTGGCTTTACTAAACAATTCATTAACCAGGCAGAATTCCATCTAGCAATAGAAAGGAGCTCCACTGAGCAGTAGACAGGGGACAGAAAAAGGAAATTATTAGCAAAATTGTATTAGTTTAGGTAAGGTCACACTCCTAAGAGGAATGGAAGGGGCCTATCAGCGGATTTCCTGCTAGTAATGACCAAGAAATTTCAGGTTAGCTAGTTAAAGGTCATGTTCCTGGGGATGATTGAAACTGTAATTAGGTTAGGTATTAAGTCTTGGTTTGCTGACATGGGGTCTAACAAAAGTGACTCTGTTTGGAGCATATTGTCTCTTTTTAAACAACTGGTTTTGGACCCAAGAACTGAAGGAATGACACAGGGGCAGGGCTTCTTATGATTTCCTCACACACAATTAACAACAGAAAGCACCCTGGACTGGCATTTTCTGAGCCCAAACCGAACAAGAGTTGACAGACTAGGTAGGCATACTACTCCCCTAGACTAAACAAGAATCCTGCCAATGATATAAAGCCAGTTTGTAACACCTGCAAGGAGGATCAATAGCAACCTCACTAACAACAGTGGCCAGGGAAACACCCTCCTTCCCGGTCATCAGCATCATAGATGAGGCCCCCTGCCTCTGCTATGAGATAAGGAGGCAGAGGCCAGCTACTGGAACTAGCAAAGAGAATCCTGCTGCAACAAGCAGCCTCTGCCTAAATGTGATTTCAGTACCACACAGGCAGAGGGAATCTCTAAACAACCAACACCCAGCCTGGGAAGAACTATTCCACAATGTGAACTGGAGACTCTTCCCCCACCTAGAAGTACCAGATTCCTCATTCCTAACACCCCACTCCCGAAGGATACCAGTGGAAAATTCAGCAGCACCAAACACTTTCAAACAGAACAAAGTAACACCACAAAGTTTCTATAAATTAAACTACCAATGGAACCACAACCCACAGAAGTAGGCTAAACGATCTAATTAGAACACTGGCAAAAGACATAAACAGATATTTCACTGAGGAGCATATACAGAAAACAAAGAAGTATGTATAAAGATGTTCAACATAGTTAGCCATCAGGGACATGCAAATTAAATACTCAATGTAATATCACTACACACCTATCAGAATGCTTAAAATACAAAGACAATATCCAATGTAGGTGAAGATAGGGAGAAACTGGATAAAAATATTTTCTGGTGGGAATGTAAAAGACATTGTCACTCTAGAAGGCAGTTTGGCAATTTCTTATAAAATTAAACACATGGCTGCTATACAACCCAACAGTTTCACTCCTGGGCATTTATCAGAGAGAAATAAAAACTTATTTCCACACAAAAACCTGTGCATGCATATCCCTAGCTATTTTATTCATAATGGTCAAAATTGGTTAAAAATTGGCTCAAAAAAGAGTAAACAAACTGTGGTACATCCATACCATGGAATAACACTCAACAATAAAATCTAACGACCAATTGATCTATGCAACAACTTGGATGACTCTCCAGGAAATTAAGCTAAATAGAAAAAAAAATCCCAATATTACATGCTGGATAATGTGATTTATATGACATTTTTGAAAGGACAATTTTAGAAATGGAAAATGGATTAGTAGTTGACAGGAATTAGAGACAGATGAAAAGGGAGATGGGTGCGGTGATAAAAGGGTAACAGGAGGAATTCTTGTGGTGATGGAAATGTTCTGTATCTTAAGTATATGATGTTAGTTTCCTGTTTGTAATAGTTTTATAGTATTGAAAGATATTATCTTTGAGAATACTGGGTAAAGTGTACATGAGATTTTGGCATTACTTCTTACAAGTGCATGTATATCACATTTTTCTCAAAATAAAATATTTAATTAAATATTACTTTTTTTGAACTAGTAAAATGTCAAAGCTAATTTTGCCAAGTAATATCTTAAAATTCTAAGGAATAAGACATTTAGAGCATTTAATTTTTCTTTCACTCTTCATTAGTCTGATAGTATTCTTGAGACTAGAATCTCATTCCAAATTTATAATGGGTTGTCATTGGACTTCCTAAAAAATATACAGTTTTGATAACTTTTTACTGGCGTTTATCTATATATTAATTACTCTTGTCATAATCCTTTTATTTTTTCCCCTTCCATTGCCCACCCATTTATTAAGCTGTATTTTTTGTTGTATTTTGATCAAGTTCAAATCCTGTTTGTTTTGGAAAGTTGCCCATGATTGACATAATTCCATGTATTTCCATCTTCTTTCAATAACCAAAAATTTATAGTATACATTGTCATATGTGTTGATCTAATCTCCCTTATCTTTAAGAATGTTCATCTCTCTAAATCAGTGGTTCTCAAATGAGGGTTATTTTGCACCCCCGTGCCCACAGGAGATGTTTGACAATGGCTGGAGGCGTTTTTGGTTATTAAAACTTGGGACTCAGTACTACTGACATCTAGTAGGTAAAGACCAGAAATGCTGCTATATGTCCTACAATGCTCAGAACAGCCCCCAGAGGAAAAAATTACCTGGTCTAAAATGTCAGTAGTGCTGAGGTTAAAAAAGCCTACTCTACTTGCTAACACAATACTTCTCCATTGTAGATCATAAAAAACAAAAGCAAACAACTTGATTTGTGTGATAAACAAAAACTATTTACAATGGCTTTCTGGACACCTCCTTTTCACTGTTTCCAAATTTTCCAAACTAATCATGTGGAAAACAAAAGTCATTATTTTCCCTCAATACTTTATGTATTATTAATACAATTACTTTAATCATTATCATTTTAGTTTTTTTAATTAGATAATGGAGGATCAAATTTGAATTTTTCTCATCCCTAAAGCGTAACATTCAATTAGCTAATAAAACTGGTCACCTTCTAGTGCAAACATAATTAAATTTTAATTGCCCTTTGAACTTCCTGCCTTTAAATATCTAGGGCCTGTGCACATACTCTTTATTTTTCCAAAATTTTACTCTCCCTGCTTTTGTTAACCCACTATTTTTTAACCTGAAAATTCCCTACTTATCATACAAGAACTAGCTCAAGTACCATTTGTATGGGACCTTTCTTTGATGCCCCTTCTTCTGAGCTTTCACAGATTTTCTATAGCACTTATAATTTGTGTTTTATTTATTCCCACATCTCCCATACTATTCAGTAAGATTGTGAAAAGACAGATTATTATTCATCTTTGTATCCCTAGTGCTCAACACATAACCTGGCACATTGTAGATACCCAGAAGAAGGATACTAACTGAATTAATTAATTAATTAACAAGTAGATAATTGGAAAATGTATGAATATAAGACAATTTAACACAATTCAGATTGGAGTTTATACAGACATTTTTGTCCATACCAATGAGAAAAAAACGCCTTCTGAATTTCATTAGATATCACCAATAATGCATACATATTGTTTAAAAATAGATTTCTGAAAGTTAATACTTTCAAATGTATTAAAATTTCCATCAAAGTAAAATTTTTATGAATTATGGTCTGTTGAATATTTTCTAAGATCTTTCTCTAATTGGGTATGAACAAACACTCTACAGGCCACTTACAATAACATTTATAGATTACTGAGTAATGAATACTTAAAAATTTTAAATTTTTGTCCATCAAATTCAACTCTAGCAAAGGTATTCATGGCTAATCCATTTGGAATAAACTAATATTAGTACTTTCCATTTGTTACCAAAATGTTGTTGATTGTATTTTTCTCTGTTTTTTCTTTTTTTTTTTTTTTTTGTGGTACGCGGGCCTCTCACTGTTGTGGCCTCTCCCGTTGCGGAGCACAGGCTCCGGACGTGCAGGCTCAGCGGCCATGGCTCACGGGCCCAGCCGCGCCGCGGCATGTGGGATCTTCCCGGACCGGGGCACGAACCCGCGTCCCCTGCATTGGCAGGCAGACTCTCAACCACTGCGCCACCAGGGAAGCCCTGTATTTTTCTTATATAGACATTTAAAAATGATTTTTGCTTTTGTACAAAAATTATTTAAAATTCTTAAAAAGAAATCACTTGAAACATTTTACATGTACACATTTTCTATATTTTCTCTAAAGTTATATTAACATAAAGCAGCCTAGTGATTTGCTAATTTATTGATGCTTACACTTTACATAATAATATTAATGTTAATCTTTCCATATCTAAATGTTTGATATTTGCATTCAGGAAAAGGAGAAAATGTCCACAAATTACTCATCAGAATATGCATCTCCTTTTATGATCTCCTCAGTCATAGTTACTTGCAATCTATTCCCCAGAAAACCTCCCATTCTCCTTAGAAAAAGGGAGATAAGTTGACCTAAAATAAAAATATTCATCAAGACATTTTCATATTATAAGAGTTGGCTAATGCTGGCCTTCAGTTGCCAGCCTTAAGAATATTACTTTACTCATTCACTCCCCATTGGATGGTAGGTCAGAAAAATAAAGGACTTGAAGTTGAAACTAGTCATTTATCTTTGTTAATAACCTGCTAAAATGGTTTCTGGGAGAAGACATCAATTTATTTGACTAAGATGAGTTTTAGATTACATATCATAGTCAGTTATTCTTATGTCCTAAACAATGCCTCATAGAATGATAATTCCTGAAAAGTGACTTTGCAGAGTAAAATTTCTGATTCAAACTTTAAAGAAAATTAAGTAATTAGAAACATGTCATTCAATTAAAATATTTCTAATTTAAATTAATAAGGCAAGCAGTAATTGTCTTAAGTGAGTAGCTAAACATGGTGATGATTGGTACATCTCTGCCTTATTTATAGAAACTCTTATATAACTTCTTATGAATGTTAATGCATTAATTTATTCAATCATTATTCCTTATATATAAAATACATGTTATATTCTGAAAGTTGTGTTCGACACTGGGATTACAAAGGTGATTGATACCAAGGGCTCCCCTCAAGAAACACATGAAGTAGTAGAACAGACATACATGTATTAAAAAAAAACATTTGCATACGGGGAAATAAGATCTCTGTATTTCTATACCCAAAATAATATTAAGCCAGATATATTAACAAATCCTTCTTAGAAACTGTTTTTCTGAAGATATGAAAAAAATGCAATGAAAAAAATACAGGATGTATAGAAAAAAGAGTTTTAGCTATGACAACAGAGGGAAAAAAACCAAAATAAGTTTAAGAACCTTTATTTCTAAAGATGGCTATCCAGAGTAATCTCTCTTAAGTCATTTTTTAACATTAGGTATACTCAAAAATTTTTAACCTAATAAGTGATCAATATTTGATTTGGAAACAAATAAAAATTAATTTTAGGGATTTGTAATTCCCCTACATAAGAATCAGTTTGGATATTTATGGCCAAGTAGCAAATGGCATTATTTTTTCAGGTATAGTGTACAAAAATAAAGAAGATTCCACACACATACACACACACACACACACACACACACATATACATGCTCAAACGTACACACCAAGCTAGAGTTTAAAAAATTGCTTTCCATTTTCTCCCAAACTCTGTCCTTGAGCCAAAAGAAAATGAACTCTCATTGCTCTTTTACTTTATATGCCAGCTGGAATTCTTTCACACCAACTCAAAGGTAGTGGAACTAAATACATCTTGCCCAGTGGAATAAAAACTGCTCTGCACACCTACTAGAGAATGGACTTGAGGATATGGGGAGGGGGAAGGGTAAGCTGTGACAAAGCGAGAGAGAGGCATGGACATATATACACTACCAAACGTAAGGTAGGGAGCTAGTGGGAAGCAGCCGCATAGCACAGGGAGATCAGCTCAGTGCTTTGTGACAGCCTGGAGGGGTGGGATGGGGAGGGTGGGAGGGAGGGAGACTCAAGAGGGAAGAGATATGGGAACATATGTATATGTATAACTGATTCACTTTGTTATAAAGCAGAAACTAACACACAATTGTAAAGCAATTATACTCCAATAAAGATGTAAAAAAAACCCAAAACTGCTCTGCATGTAGCAGAGTGGCTGGCAATTTAGTCTCTAGGCAGACTTTCTTTAGGGGTCAGTGTGTTTAGGATTATGTGTGGGCAGTGACCTAACATAAAGTCTTTCTGCGTAAGATTGTTAAGAGCCACCACTTCATGACTTCATAGCAGACTACTTCCAGCTTCCCACTCTGTGTTGAGAGAAGAGAAGGAATTGACTACAAAGCAAACTTTTGAAAATAATTTAAAGTAGTGTTCTTGTTTGGAATTGGGAAATCTATCTGTAGCCTATCATTTTCCAGACAGATATCAGAACAGGCAGCATGAAAGAATACTACAGACTAGAATAATTGAACTAAACACTAGAAGGAGAAAAACAATAGATAATAAAAAGATGTGTGTTTAATTGAATTTTCATTTAGATTTTCCAAGAGTATTGTTTTTATTCCTCATTTTAGTGTTTGTGTCTTTTCCAGAACTCTGAATTTATTGATAACTATTTTATAAAATGAACTAAGCATGTGTGTGAGGAAGAGTTCTAATTTTGTAGTCACTGATTTTGAAGACTTAAAAAGCATGACAGAACACCAGTCAATGTTATAGTTATTTATTTTGTCCTACTAAAACTTCAGAAACATTATGTCAAGCCTTTGTAATTTTTTATGCAAATTTTTACATTTAAAAGTAAATATACTTAGAATATTGTTCCTTTCATGTGTTCTAAACAGTAATTACAAATAGTTCTAAAATATCCAGCTCTTAAAGATCCAATGTTTTCAATAAAACATGTCCACTATATTATATCTCTGTTTATAAAAATATAACTTACACATTGCCACATTATAGATTGAGTTACAAAAAGAGTAATATATATGAATAGTTTCCCTTTGTATATATGCACTATAGTAGAAAGCATTTAATTCTTATTTTTGTAAAATAATTATAGTTGTTACTCATGAAAAACTGTCATTGAATTTTAATTCTGGTTGGGACCATAATAAATTTTCAAAATTTTCAGACCTCTAACATGAAATATTTATAATTTTAAGGCTAGAAGTAATCTTAGAATTATTTACTAAAAACTCCTTATTTTAGAGATAAATTTGAAGTCAAAAAGGGCTTAAACTCTTCCATAATATTATGTAGATAAATAATAGCAAAATAATGAATAGACACCACGTTTATTTATTACTCAGTTATAATTTTTGTTCTTTTCCATCACTGGCTTCATAGAAAAAAAAAAACCCTAAACAATAAACTTGAATATAATTGGTGTATATATATTTTATATATTATTTCTGGACTGTCAAATGGCAACCCAACTCTTACTTCCAGGAATGTATTTTTTTTTCTTCTCTTTTAAACATTCATAGGTATTCAAGGTTGAAAAGCTTTACCATGGAAGGTTACTCAAAATATGCTATATCTCTTCAATTTCCAGGCTTCAAGGGTGTTTCATATATATATACATATATATATATCTCACCCTGAAAGTCTGTTTTTTATATATATATGTGTGTGTGTGTGTGTGTGTGTGTGTGTATGGCATCTTGTACATGAAGAATCCAAAGATGTGGCAGACACAATCTTTATCATCTAGTAGCATATGATATGCAATACAGTGTGATCAGAAGACATGGATAAGGTACTTGAAGGTAATTAACAAAAAAATAATGCAATGAAAATAAGATATAAAGTACAATGAGAGGAAAAGAAAGGGAAAATAGTCGTGAAGAGAAAAGAAGGCATTTTATTAATTCAAAGAATTGGTTACAGCATTTATAATCTTTAATTTTTGTCTTCCATCATATTAGTATTGTAAAAGAAAAATGAAACAAGGAGACCTTAAAGATGGTGCAGGAGTAAGACATGGAGATCACCTTCCTCCCCAAAAATACATCAGAAATGCATCTACATGTGGAACAACTCCTACAGAACAACTACTGAAGGCTGGCAGAAGACCTCAGACCTCCCAAAAGGCAAGAAACTCCCCATGTACCTGGGTAGGGCAAAAGAAAAAAAGAAAAAAAACAGAGACAAAAGAATAGGGACGCCACCTGCACCAGTGGGAGGGAGCTGTGAAGGAGGAAAAGTTTCCACACACTAGGAAGCCCCTTCGTAGGCGGAGACTGCAGGAGGCAGAGGGGGGAGCTTCGAAGCCGTGGAGGAGTGCACAGCAACGGGTGCGGAGGGCAAAGCGGGGATATAATTTTATTATATTTTACTCTATTTTACTTTACTTTATCTTCCTTCTTTCTTTCCTTTTTCCTTCCTTCCCTCCTTTCTTCCTTCCTTCCTTCCTCCCAACGTCCCTCCTTCCCACACATCCTCCCTTCCTACTTTCTTTCTTTCTTTCCTTCTTTCCTTGCCTTCTATTTTTCTTTCTTTCTTTCTTCCTTCCTTCCTTTCTTTCTTTCCTTCTTTCTTTCTTCCTACTTCTACTAATTCATTCTCTCTACTTTTTCTCCCATTTATTCTGAGCCGTGTGGAGGAAAGGCTCTTGGTGCTGCAGCAAGGAGTCAGTGCTGTGCCTCTGAGGTGGGAGAGCCAACGTCAGGACACTGGTCAACAAGACACCTCCCAGCTACACATAATATCAAATGGCAAAAATCTCCCAGAGATCTCCATCTCAACTCCAGCACCCAGCTTCACTCAATGACCAGCAAGCTACAGTTCTGGACACCCGTGCCAAACAACTAGCAAGACAGGAACACAACCCCACCCATTAGCAGAGAGGATATCTAAAATCATAATAAGTCCACAAACACCCCAAAACACACCACCAGACATGGACTGGCCCACCAGATCCAGACTCATTCACCAGAACACAAGCACTAGTCCCCTCCACCAGGAAGCCTACACAAATCATTCAACCAAACTTAGCCACTGGGGACAGATGCCAAAAACAATGGAAACTACGAACATGCAGCCTGCAAAAAGGAGACCCCAAACACAGTAAGATAAACAAAATGAGAAGACAGAAAAACACACCACAGATGAAGGAGCAAGATAAAAACCCAGCAGACCTAACAAATGAAGAGGAAATTGGCAGTCTACCTGAAAAAGAATTCAGAATAATGATAGTAAAGATGATCCAAAATTTTGGAAATAGAATAGACAAAATGCAAGAAACATTTAACAAGGACCTAGAAGAACTAAAGATGAAACGAATAAAGATGAACAACACAATAATGAAATGAAAAATACTCTAGATGGAATCAGTAGCAGAAAAACAGAGACAGAAGAACGGATAAGTGACCCGGAAGATAAAAGAGTAGAAATAACTACTGCAGAGCAAAATAAAGAAAAAAGAATGACAAGAACTGAGGACAGCCTCAGAGACCTCTGGGACAACATTGAGCACACCAACATTCGAATTATAGGGGTTCCAGAAGAAGAAGAGAAAAAGAAAGGCACTGAGAAAATATTTGAAGAGATTATAGTTGAAAACTTCCCTAACATGGGAAAGGAAATAGTTAATCAAGTCCAGGAAGCACAGAGAGTCTCATACAGGATAAATCCAAGGAGAAATATGCCAAGACACATATTAAACAAACTGTCAAAAATTAACTACAAAGAAAGCATATTAAAAGCAGCAAGGGAAAAACTACAAATAACACACAAGGGACTCCCCCTAAGGTTAACAGCTGATCTCTCAGCAGAAACTCTACAAGCCAGAAGGGAGTGGCAAGACATATTTAAAATGATGAAGGAGAAAAAGCTGCAACCAAGATTACTCTACACAGCAAGGATCTCATTCACATTAGATGGAGAAATTAAAACCTTTACAGACAAGCAAAAGTTGAGAGAGTTCAGCATCACCAAACCAGCTTTACAACAAATGCTAAAGGAACTTTTCTAAGCAAGAAACACAAGAAAAGGAAAAGAACTACAGTAATAAACACAAAACAATTAATAAAATGGCAATAGGAACATACATATAGATAATTACCTTAAATGTAAATGTATTAAATGCTCCCACGAAAAGACACAGATTGGCAGAATGGATACAAGAACAAAACCCATATATATGCTTTCAATAAGAGACCCACTTCAGACCTAGAGACACATACAGACTGAAAGTAAGGGGATAGAAAAAGGTATTCCATACAAATGGAAATGAAAAGAAAGCTGGAGTAGCAATTCTCCTATCACACAAAATAGAGTTTAAAATAAAGATTATTACAAGAGACAACGAGGGACACTACATAATGATCAAGGGATCGATCCAAGAAGAAGATATAACAATTGTAAATATTTATGCAACCAATAGAGGAGCACCTCAATACATAAGGCAAATACTAACAGCCACAAAAGGGGAAATCGACAGTAACACATTCATAGTATGCGACTTTAACACCCCACTTTCACCAATGGACAGATCATCCAAAATGAAAATAGATAAGGAAACACAACCTTTAAATGAAACATTAAACACAATGGACTTAATTGATATTTATAGGACACTCCATCCAAAAACAGCAGAATACACTTTTTTCTCAAGTGTTCATGGAACATTCTCCAGGAAGATCATATCTTGTGTCACAGATCAAGTCTTGGTAAATTTAAGAAAATTGAAATTTTATTATGTATCTTTTCAGACCACAACGCTATGAGTCTAGATATCAATTACAGGAAAAGATCTGTGAAAAAATACAAACACATGAAGGCTAAACAATACACTACTTAATAACAAAGTGATCACTGAAGAAATCAAAGAGGAAATCAAAAAATACCTAGAACAAATGACAATGGAGACACGATGACGCAAAACATATGGGATGCACAAAAAGCAGTCCTAAGAGGGAAGTTTATAGCAATACAAGCCCACCTTAAGAAGCAGGAAACATCTCGAATAAACAACCTAATCTTGCACCTAAAGCAATTAGAGAAAGAAGAACAAAAAACCCCCAAAGCTAGCAGAAAGCTAGAAATAATTAAATTCATATCAGAAATAAATGAAAAAGAAATGAAGGAAACGATAGCAAAGATAAATAAAACCAAAAGCTGGTTCTTTGAGAAGATAAACAAAATAGAAAAAACATTAGCCAGGCTCATCAAGAAAAAAAGGGAGAAGACTCAAATCAGTAGAATTAGAAATTAAAAAGGAGAAGTAACAACTGACACTTCAGAAATAAAAAAGATCATGAGAGATTACTTCAAGCAACAGTATGTCAATAAATTGGACAACCTGGAAGAAATAGACAAATTCTTAGAAATGCACAACCTGCCAAGACTGAATCAGGAAGAAATAGAAAATATGAACAGACCAATCACAAGCACTGAAATTGAAACTATGATTAAAAATCTTCCAACAAACAAAAGCCCAGGACCAGATGGCTTCACAGGTGAATTCTATCAAACATTTAGAGAAGAGCTAACACCTATCCTTCTCAAACTCTTCCAAAATATAGCAGAGGGAGGAACACTCCCAAACTCCTTCACGAGGCCACCATCACCTTGATACCAAAACCAGACAAGGATGTCACAAAGAAAGATACTACAGGCCAATATCACTGAAGAACATAGAGGCAGAAATCCTCAACAAAATACTAGCAAACAGAATCCAAAAGCACATTAAAAGGATCATACACCATGATCAAGTGAGGTTTATTCCAGAAATGCAAGGATTCTTCAATATATGCAAATCAATCAATTTGATAAACCATATTAACAAATTGAAGGAGAAAAACCATATGATCATCTCAATAGATGCAGAGAAAGCTTTCAACGAAATTCAACACCTATTTATGGTAGAAACGCTGCAGAAAGTAGGCATAAAGGGAACTTTCCTCAACATAATAAAGGCCATATATGACAAACCCACAGCCAACATCATACTCAATGGTGAAAAACTGAAAGCATTTCCACTAAGATCAGGAACAAGACAAGGTTGCCCACTCTCACCACTCTTATTCAACATAGTTTTGGAAGTTTCCGCCACAGCAATCAGAAAAGAAAATGAAATAAAAGGAATCCAAATCGGAAAAGAAGAACTAAATCTGTCACTGTTGGCAGATGACATGACACTATACATAAAGGATCCTAAAGATGCTACGAGAAAACTACTAGAGCTAATCAATGAGTTTGGTAAAGTTTCAGGATACAAAATTAATGCACAGAAATCTCTGGCATTCCTATACACTAATGATGAAAAATCTGAAAGTGAAATCAAGAAAACACCCCCATTTACCACTGCAACAAAAAGGATAAAATATCTAGGAATAAACATACCTAAAGAGATAAAAGACCTGTATGCAGAAAATTATAAGACACTGATGAAAAGAAATTAAAGATGATACAAATAGATGGAGAGATATACCATGTTCTTGGATTGGAAGAATCAACATTGTGAAAATGACTCTAGTATGCAAAGCAATCTACAGATTCAATGCAATCCCTATCAAACTACCAGTGGCATTTTTCACAAAACTAGAACAAAAAATTTCACAATATGTATAGAAATACAAAAGACCCTGAATAGCCAAAACAATCTTGAGAACGAGAAATGGAGCTGGGGGAATCAGGCTCCCTGACTTCAGACTATACTACAAAGCTACAGTAATCAAGGCAGTATGGTACTGGCACAAAAACAGAAAGATCAATGGAACAGGATAGAAAGCCCAGAGATAATCCCACATACATATGGTCACCTTATCTTTGATAAAGGAGGCAGGAATATACAGTGGAGAAAGGACAACCTCTTCAATAAGTGGTGCTGGGAAAACTGGACAGTTACATGTAAAAGTATGAGATTAGAACACTTCCTAACACCATACACAAAAATAAGCTCAAAATGGATTAAAGACCTAAATGTAAGGACAGAAACTATCAAACTCTTAGAGGAAAACATAGGCAGAGCACTCTATGACATAAATCACAGCAAGATCCTTTTTGACCCACCTCCTAGAGAAATGGAAATAAAAACAAATATAAACAAATGGGACCTAATGAAACTTCAAAGCTTTTGCACAGCAAAGGAAACCATAAACAAGTCCAAAAGACAACCCTCAGAATGGGAGAAAATATTTGCAAATGAAGCAACTGACAAAGGATTAATTTCCAAAATTTACAAGCAGCTCATGCAGCTCAATAACAAAAAAGCAAACAACACAATCCAAACATGGGCAGAAGACCTAAATAGACATTTCTCCAAAGAAGGTATACAGACTGCCAACAAACACATGAAAGAATGCTCAACATCATTAATCATTAGAGAAATGCAAATCAAAACTACAATGAGATATCTTCTCACTCCAGTCAGAATGGCCATCATCAAAAAATCTAGAAACAATAAATGCTGGAGAGGGTGTGGACAAAAGGGAACACTCTTGCACTGCTGGTGGGAATGTGACTATGTACAGCCACTATGGAGAACAGTATGGAGGTTCCTTAGAAAACTACAAATAGAACTACCATATGACCCAGCAATCCCACTACTGGACATATACCCTGAGAAAACCAAAATTCAAAAAGAGTCATGTACCAAAATGTTCATTGCAGCTCTATTTACAATAGCCCGGAGATGGAAACAACCTAAGTGCCCATCTTTGGATGAATGGGTAAAGAAGATGTGGCACATATATACAATGGAATATTACTCAGCCATAAAAAGAAACGAAATTGAGCTATTTGTAATGAGGTGGATAGACCTAGAGTCTGTCATACAGAGTGAAGTAAGTCAGAAAGAGACAAACAAATACCGTATGCTAACACATATATATGGAATTTAAGGGAAAAAAAATGCATGAAGAACCTAGGGGTAACACAGGAATAAAGCCACAGACCTACTAGAGAGCGGACTTGAGGGTATGGGGAGGGGGAAGGCTGAGCTGTGACAAAACGTGAGAGAGGAATGGACATATATACACTAGCAAATGTAAGGTAGATAGCTAGTGGGAAGGAGCCGCATAGCACAGGGAGTATCAGCTCGGTGCTTTGTGACCGCCTGGAGGCGTGGGATAGGGAGGGTGGGAGGGAGGGAGAAGCAATAGGGAAGAGATATGGGAACATATGTATATGTATAACTGATTCACTTTTTTATGAAGCAGAAACTAACACACCATTGTAAAGCAATTATACCCCAGTAAAGATGTTAAAAAAATAAATAAAAATGACAGACCAAAAAAAAACTGTTATTAAAGGAAATGACAAAACCTTTTTTTAACAGTTACAATGAATTTAATAGAACTTTAAAATGATACTGTCAGTTATATCATTTCTATGATTTGGGTCAAAAGAATGTGTGTGTTTTTGTTTGTATGTGGTATTTATTTAACTGATAGGAAATGTCTCTCTCATTTGCAAATCTGTGACTCCCTTGTGGGGAGTGTATAGGCTGTGCCCCTCTGTGAATTCACTGTCTTAGGATATATTTGAGACAATGGGGAAGTTAGGTTTACTCATTCAGAGTGTGTCTGAATGGCACAGGAATGATAACAACAACAAAAATAGTACATTTTTTTTTTGTTTTTTTTTTTGTTTTGTTTTTTGCGGTATGCGGGCTTCTTACTGCTGTGGCCTCTCCCGTTCCGGAGCACAGGCTCCGGACGCGCAGGCTCAGCGGCCACGGCTCACGGGCGCAGCCGCTCCGCGGCATGCGGGATCCTCCCGGACCGGGGCACGAACCCGCGTCCCCTGCATCGGCAGGCGGACTCCCAACCACTGCGCCACCAGGGAAGCCCAACAAAAATAGTACATTTTTAATGCAACAAAAGCATACATTGATTATTGATAACAGGTATCTTAATCCACTAAATTATTTTTTTAACTCAACATCAGGGTGATATGGCAAACTTTTTTTAATATCAGTTCTTAAATAAGGTGGAGTACACATCCACATAAACATACATATATAAATCCAATGTTAATTTTTATACCAACATGGAAGTACAGACAAGTCCTCATTCCTACAGAAGACAGATAATCTTAAATTATTTATGTATCTGAAAATAGATAAATAACATATGTACACACACAAAAACATACATACTCAGTAATCATTTTTTGAGGTTAATCTCAGTATGAATTGGGACCAAAATTGTTTTCCTGTATGGTTAAGGCCTTTAATCATCTACTGTTTTCTCAACAGACAAGAAACACCTTTATAGTTATTGGAAGATAATGTAATCTTATTAATGCATTTCAGTGAGAGTTCTCATTTGTCTAAAAACAAGACTCAAGGGAAATTCACTGGAAATTCATGACTTCTCCATTTATGTCACTAGATGATGTGAAGGCTTTTGCAAGTATTTGCTCTCAAGATACACAAATCTTCTTTGAAATTGACATGATGTTAATTTATCATCATATGGATAATCTAAATTTATGAGAAATATGAAATGATTTAGGTTCACTGTTGAAATACATTAATTCACCTCTGTTCTAAATGATTTTTCAATTTGTATTAAAAACCTTAAAGATAGGTTGTATATTCTTAGATTTTCTAGAAGACAGTTGAATTTAACAAACTATACAAAGCTTTTCTCATTAAAATATTGTTTATATCAGAATAGATATTACTCATGTGTATTGAAATAGAATTCTTGTAGTGTATTAAATGACATGACAGAGAGGAAAGATTTCTTTCTGAGGATTACAGTGCATTTAAAGCTTCCCTTGTAATAGCACAGGAAACTATACTCAATATTTTGTAATAACCGATAAGGGAAGAGAATCTGAAGAAGAATATATGTGTATGTATATATATATATATATGCATGTATAACTGAATCACTGTGCTGTACATCTGAAACTAACATGATATTGTAAATCAACTATATTTCAATTAAAAAAAAACTTCCCTTGTATATTCAATCAGAAAGATAACCAGATAGTATAATATTGTGTTAAGGATCTTTGAAATATGTTACAAGTATCTTATAGCCTAACAACCTATATCTTGATATAGGTATATATGATAAAGACAGTTATTAAAATGACACATATATTTAAATTTATAGCTAGTACCATGCCTAAAATGAAAAGTTATAGAAATGTTGACCAAAGCATGTTCAGCATTTTTCACAGGGCAAAACTCCTGTGAGAGGGGACACATCTTTCCTTTGCTAAAGAGCTTCATGTTAGCATGTGATGTCTAGATCTCCTGCAGCTAAATGAAACTGCAAGGGGAGATACCATTAGCACACTAAAGATGGTAGAGCAATAAACATGGAAAATGTCTGTTTCTTGATAGTATTCTTGAGCTGCTAATTCAACCAAATTTAGTGCCATTTGCTTTTTGACTTATGTGAGCTAATAAATCCCTTAATGTTTACATTACTTTTCATAGGAATTCTTTTATTTCTGTCTGATAGTATTCTATCAGATATATATATATATATATTATTACATGAACCTTCACAGAAATCCTGAGAATTAATTATTAATGCCATGGTACCAGTAATAAATTTAGTATTTGAGGGAACACTACCTTGCTTCAGTCAAACAGCTCATAATTTGTATAATCAGTATTCAAACCCAGGATTTCCATGCTCTAAATTTTATGCCCTCAGCCATTATTCTAGTCTTTCTTTTTTTTTAGTGATGAATACAATACTGTATGTATTAGCACAATTTATTTAACTGGTGGACTCTTGTTTGATATTTAGTTTGTTTTTTAAATAATATGGTGGATATCATTAATAAATATTTCATTATATCTAATGTTTCCCTTAGAAGTAATTACTAGAAATAGAATCAGTAGGTCATTGTTTATGAATACTCTAAAAGTGTTAATATTCTGAAATAACTCCTATATTTTCATTCTCCAACTGCTTAAAAAAGTTGCTCCCTTCATTCTATCTACCACTTAGGCTAAGATTGGAATCAGAAAGGAGGAAGGATGACATAAGGAATGTCTCAGTCACACAGGCAAGAGAAGAGCCGTTACTTTCTATTATAGTACAGTGCATCATGGGAATTGTTAAAAGATTAAGATGATTGCTAAAATAATCAGAGAAGCTTTTTCCTTGTTCTCTTTTTGGGATGCTGTGAAGACACCACTTTACAAGTTGCCCTTTCATAATGGTAACTACATTAATATAAAAAGTGATGGAAAGAGTCTGGATTCATGTTCTCAAACTGCCCTTAGCTCTGTGCAGTGGGAGAGACACATAGAAACTCCTGCATGCCCAAAGGATGAGCATCCAGTTTGTGAGCCAGACAGAAGATATCATTGTGGATGCAAGAGTGAAGTTATCTGAAAATCTTCTGAGCTGCAAAGTAAATGGGAGGTACAGCCAAACTGTTTGAGATTCACAGAACTGCCAGAGTCAAGGTATGGTCAAGTCAAGAGGGAGAACTACAGAGTTCTGCCTAAGTTAAGAGAGAACAGATTATGAGTTATACTAGCAGTAGAATTCAGTTTAGGATCACATCAGAATGCCCAACAACAAGACTAGACAAACCACACTGCAACAAATAACCACCGGTACACACCAAATACCTAGCATAAGTCTAAAGGTTCCCTGCACCAAAATGCCACAAGATCACATAAAGTTTCCTATATTGGTCACCATCTTGAAGAGAAGCAGGAATGAGAATAAATCTGAATGTTTGGGTTATCAAAGAGTCTAAATACCTAAAGAGACATTTGAAATTTTGGATCAAATTGAGTACGCCATATCAGAACACTTTGAGTTTTTATTCACCTTCCTAGCTAGTGGAGATGAAGCTGTGATGAGTGTGTTATAAGGAACACTAGGAGCAATGAGTAAATAAATACTATAAACAGTGTATGGTGACTAAATGTATAATCCCACCATAATATTTTAAAATTTATCCATACATATTGTTAAGCCATAATCCAGAAAGGAAGATCCAATTTATTAATATGGATCTGATGCCTTCTTGTACTCTACAACTCTTGGTTATCATCCCTTTGAAAAATTGTAATTTGAAAAATTTTACATTATGATGAATTAAAAGTGTTATTTTAATTTGCATTTATTTTATTATTACTGATATTACAAATGTGTTCATATATATTTTGGTCACTTGTTATTCTTCTTTGCTTAATTTCTTCTTCATAGCGTTTAACTTATTTCTTATTCTGAAGTTTTCTTCTGAAAGGTCTTCTATATTTTTGGCTAAATTCACTTGTTAGAGTTTTGTTATTATTTGGAATTGCATCAAAATTTTCCACTTTTTTTCTCTTACGGTTGTTTGTATATAAATAATTTGTTCACTGTTTTAAAGTTTTTAATAAAGTTTAAAGTACAAGTAGCAAAGTGCACAATTTTAAGTGGATAGACCACTTAATACGGTTTTGCATATGTATATTTGGTTGCACGCCATTCATATCCAGATGTAGAACATTTCTGGCACTCCAAAGTTTATTTTGGATCTCTTCTTAGTCCATTTCTCCCAATGGTAACCATTGTTCTGTTTCTCTATTAATTAATTTTGTTTTTTCTTGAATTTCATGTAAATGAAATCATAGTGTTATGTACTCTTTTATGTCTTAGTCATTGGTTTTGTTTTTGGAAACTTTCCTGAATACTACTTTCACAGTAGTGTGTCATGTTCTATAAACAGTAAGAGGGCCAGTATAGCTCTAGCAGGAAAAATGAGGGTGCAATAGTAGTGAGGAAAATCTTTGGTAAAGGTTCTACTGAAGACTCCTCCTTAGGTCTCAGTAGACAAACTTGGGTTATGTACTCATGGTTAAACTAATAACTGGCAAGAGAAATAGATTAACATTATTTTTTTTTACTTAATTTATTCTCTGGAGCTAGAGAGGGAAACACTTTCTCTGAACACATAGTGACGTGGAGAGTGGACACACCAGAAAAATTTGGGTATTGCCAGTAAGAAAGAGCATAGAACAGGGAAGGCATATGTGACTATGGTAATCAACATCACCTAACAGTTTCTAAAGAACTTAGTTTAGCTCCTGACTCTCAGTAAAAACTAAAACACTTTTTAAAAAATTCTATTATTATTAATAATTCAAATAAAGTTTTAGAATAATATTTAATGAAATAGGAACATTCTCTCATTTTATTTTGTTAGGAAGCAGTTTATAAACCATATGATTACCATCTTGTTCGAAAGATTAATAAATAAACATATAATCATATACTATGTACAACACAGGAAGGAAAGGAGGGAGGGAGATAAACATAGTCACTGGATATATAAAGAACAAAATTTAACAGTGTATATCTTTGAGGGTTTTAATTATAGGTAATTTTAATTAACATTCAAAATTATCCACAGTTTTTGTTATTAAAAATAGGTATTTAAATATAACTATAAATATAGAAAATATAAAAGGTAATTTTGTTCAATTTTATTTATATTAATTATGCTCTGTATTGTCATTGAACAAGGTCATTAATTTATTAAGGTGTCATTGAGCATTTGGAGATTAACTGTTTCCAAGTTCATCATTAAATGAATTGCTTCACTGGGAAAATTCACCTGTACTTTGGAAATGTTTTATTTATAGTGCATTTGGCCTATTCCCCTATGATGTTGGGCTGCAGTGCATCAAACTTTGTTTGGTTATGTTTCTGTTATATACCATACACATTTGAACATGCTCAGAATCAAATGACATAAAGACATATGTTGGGCCAAATAATGCCCCTCCTCCTCCAAATAGCTGTCCACTTCTTAATCTCTGATACCTGTAAATATTTTACCTCACATGACAAAAGGAGCCTTGCAGATGTAATTAAATTAATTACTGTGAAATAATATATTGATCTCTGCCCCCAGTTTCTGGCATAGAACTTCTAAAACCTTTGTAATTTCCTAAGTGATAAGAGCACTAGGAATATCTTTTGTTCTAATATTTGGCCATTGACTTCTGGTTCCTGACACAGAGCTCTTAAATCTCTTAGAATTTCCTGGGTGATAGGAGCATATTTTCTTTTTTTTCTAATGAAGCAGTGCTTGGTGGTTCCTAGATGGGGGCTGGTCACCAGGAAGACCATGCATGATTAGAAGCTTGGAACTTTCAGCTCCACCGCCTTTACTCTAGGAAGAGAAGTGCTGGAAATTGAATTAATGATAGATTATGCCTATGTGATGAAGCCTCCATAAAAATTCCAAAGAAACAACATTCGGAGAGACTCCAGGCTGGTGAACATATCCATCTGCCAGGAAGGTGATGCACCAGTAATCATAGGGTCCTGATAAGAGAGAAGCAGAAGGGTCAGCCTCAAGAGGAGATGTGACAACAGAAGCAAAAGTCTGAGAAATGCAGGCACAAAGCAAAGAATGTTGACGACCTCTAGAACTGGAAAAGGAAAGGATCAGCTTCTCCCCTAGAACCTCCAGAAGGGATACAGCTGTGCTGATATTTTGGTATAGTCCTGCAAAACATCTTTCAGACTTCTGACCTCCAGAACTGTAAGATAATATCTTCGTGCTGTTATAAACCACTAAGTTTGTGATCATTTGTCACAGCAACAATAGAATATTAATCCATATCTATACTTTGTTGTATTTTCCCAAGTATGGCAAGTTAAGTATGTTTGTGTCTCTCTCCCAAATAGAGACAAATAAGTAATATATGTGTTTTCTTCTTAGAATAGCATTTTATTACCTTGATGGCTAAATCATTTTCTCTCCTGAGGGTCACAATTTAGTAAGTGTTAGACTTGGTGAGATGAATGAACATTCTTTGAATGGTACACAAATCAGTTTCTAAGTATGAGTCTGTTCTGTTTCCCATGTGAAAGATTTATTTTTTCTTAATACATATATTACTAGAGGTGTGTATATAAAAGAGCATGCCCTAGAAGCAGCATTATTTTTCTAAAAATAATTAATTCAATTCCTAAGAAATGTATAATTTTGAATGGTTGCAATTCCAGGCTATTCAACTGTGTAATTGCCAATATATCTTTCACAATTGCACCAAGCCTCAGAGGCTTATTATAAAAAAAAGATTGTGTATGTTAAAATTTGTTTAAAGTACAATGTTGATGCAAATATAATTTGTCGTTATAAATGATAACCTCTTTTAAAATTAAATTACCTAAAGTTTACTCTATTATAGTTTTATTTCTGATGTGATTTTAATGGAAATAAAACACATAAATTTGATTAAAATTGAAAAATAATTTTCTTTTCTAAGTGGAACAAATTTTCAGGATATTTTTCTGTTTAAATATTGGTGACAAAGGAATTTGTGGAGGAGTATTTTTTGAAGTCCTACTACCTAAATTTATAACTCCAAGAAATTTAGTGAGTGATTTCTGGAAGGAAGACAGAAGAGAATGTAAGAGAATAAAAGATTGACATGGACAAGGAGTGTATAAGAGCAAAATCATGGAATAAGGGTAGAGCTTTTCTGTATGCATGTTCCATTGTACTGGAAGATGTATCTGTAATTGCCTGGAGCTTACTATGCAGCAACCTACCTTCTTTAGAATTCAGGCTGATGATCTCAAAGTCCCTTATGTTTAACATCTCCACCCCATCCCTCTTGGTTTTCTTTAATCAAAATGAAATTTTTAATGAATAGTTAAGTATACTGTGTAAAAATGGCTATTTTCTGGAATATTTAACCTTCATCAGTAATGTGAATATTTAATAGTTATGTAGCTTATCTTTTTATTAGCATCTTTCTATAACCTCAGTAAATATGCTTGCAAAATGTGTGTCTCTGTATGTGCTCATGTGTACACAAGAAGAGAGTATATTAGCTATGTAGTAGAGTAGATATATTCAGAATTACTGGGAGAGACTATGCTAGTAGAAAAGGGATAATCATGATTCTAAAACTAGTGATTTAATTTCTTGGGTGCACACATGACTATAGCAAGAGTTACACATATGATAGAAATATTTTGATATACTAATTCACATGTACCTAATGTTAAGGTAATTGTATGTATATGTGTACCTTTACCTGAAAGAACTCATTAGAAAGAACACCTTAATAGTAAGTAAGCATAAATGTACCTTAGGAGTCCAAAGAAAGGTATAAATTGTTCCTTTACTATTCTCTTTGGGTCGACTTTCAGCTCACAACAAATAAGTTTCTCTTGAAATTGCAAAAATCCCCCTCTCTTGGCCTCCCTCTAACCATCTTTGCCTGGTCTGCTGTTCTCCCACCCATTATTCTTGCTCCATCATCTCTCTGCTCCTCCTGTCCAAGGAAGTTCCTACAAGAAGGACATCTACAGGAAAATAAATACATTCTTGCTAATATTGAGCTTTTCTCATAGAGTAGCTTTGATGTATTGTGATAACTGACCCCTTTTCTACCAGTAGGGAACTTGAGTAAAGTGGGTAAATGAACAGAGAACACCCCAGTTACTATCACTGATTCATAAGGTAGAATATTTTGTTGTGTTAACCTCAAAGGGATAAATCTTCAACCATAACATACAGTAAGTCCCCTACATATGAACGAGTTCCATTCTGAGAGTGCGTTTGTAAGTCCAATTTGTTCACAAGTCCAACAAAGTTAGCCTAGGTACCCAACTTTTACAGATAACGCCAGACCCGTGAACTAACTTATAAGACTGGACATGGGAATACATGTTCACATCTTTGAAAGTTCGCAACTTGAAGGTTTGTATGTAGGGGAGTTACTGTATATCTGAGTTAAAACAAAAACAAACACACATTTAGATAATTGGCCTTTTGAATTATGAAATTATACACATCATGATGAACATATTTTTTATTTTACATGTGACATTAGTTACTCAAGTGCCTTATTCTACAAGGAGCATATTGCCCCCAAAATATGCCAAGTGTTTTTTTGTTTTTCAGAGTTATTTTTATGCCACATAAACTATTGAATGCTAGTCTTAAAAGAGCTTGGCATTAGGCACCTCTGGGATATAACCAGGTTGGTGAAATGCTACTATTTTCTGAAAATCAAGGTTTTAAGAGAGGATGATGACATAGTGTGTAGGGAAGTGGAAGACAGAGCAGCAAAGTTAAAATTAACACAACCTGAGTAAATAAAACAGGTGTTTGATAATCAGGCTAGGTAAACAAAGGCTTAACATTTGCCTTTGCCACCTATTCCATGCACACCAAAACTTCTATTTATGAGTATCTATTGTTCAGATAATCTTCTTCATGCATGCAATTAAAAAAAAAAAACTTGGTGAACACAGCCTGAAGGGGGCTAGTGCTCCATGGATAGCCAGGAGGAGTCCAGGAAAAGGTCAGGAACTACCACAGAGGCAAGAAATTTTTCTTGCCTCTTTGTTTCCTGGTGCACGAGGAGAGAGGATTAAGAGCGCTGCTCAAAGGAGCTCCAGAGACGGGCACGAGCTGTGGAATTCAGCGCGGACCTCAGAGACAGGCATGAGATGTTAAGGTTACTGCTGCAGCCACCAAGAAGCCTGTTTGCAAGCACAGGTCACTATCCACACCTCCACTCCTGGAAGCCTATGCAGCCTGTCACTGGCAGGGTACCGTGATCCAGGGACAACTTTCCCAGGAGAATACGCATCATGCCTCAGGCTGTTGCAACGTCATGCCAGCCTCTGCCGCTGCAGGCTAGCCCCGCACTCTGTACCCCTCCCTCTTTCCCGACTGAGTGAGCCAGAGCCCCAGAAGCAGCTGTTCCTTCAACCCTGTCCTGTCTGATCAAGGAACAGACATCCTCAGGAGACCTACAGGCAGAGGCATGGCCAAATCCACAGCTGAATCCCAGGAGATGTGTAAACAAAGAAAAGAAAGGGAAATCTCTCCCAGCAGCCTCAGGAGCAGTGGATTAAATCTCCACAGTCAACTTGATGCACCCTGCACCTGTGGAATACCTGAATAGAAAAAAAATCATCCAAAACTGAGGGGGTGGACTTTGGGAGCAATGATACATTTTTTTTTCTCTTTTTGTGAGTGTGCATGCATATGCTTCTGTGTGTGATTTTGTCTGTATAGTTTTTCTTTTACCATTTGTCCTAGGGTTCTGTCTGTCTTTTTTTTTTTTTTTAGTATAGTTTTTAGTGTTTGTTATCATTGGTGGACTTGTTTTTTTGTTTGGTTATTCTCTTTTTGCTTTCTTTCTTTTTTTCAAATTACGTTAAAAATTATTTTGTTTCTTATTCTAATAACTTTTTAATGTTATTTTATTTATTTTATCTTTTTCTTTCTTTCTTTCCTTCTTTTTTCCTCCTTTTATTCTGAGCCGTGTGGATGACAGGATCTTGGTGCTCCAAACGAGTCAGTGCTGTACCTCTGAGATGGGAGAGCCAACTTCAGGACACTGGTCCACAAGAGACCTCCCAGCTCCACATAATAACAAATGACAAAAATCTCCCAGAGATCTCCATCTCAACTCCAATACCCAGCACCAATCAATGACCAGCAAGCTACAGTGCTGGACATCCTATGACAAACAACAAACAAGACAGGAACACAACCCCACCCATTAGCAGAGAGGATGCCTAAAATCATAATAAGGTCACAGAGACCCCAAAACACACCACCAGACATGTACCTGCCCAACACAAAGACAAGATCCAGCCTCATCCACCAGAACACAGGCACTAGTCCCCTCCACCAGGAAGCCATCACAAACCACTGAACCAACCTTAGACACTGGGGACAGACACCAAAAACAACGGGAATTACGAACGTGCAGTCTGTGAAAAGGAGACCCCAAACACAGTAACATAAGCAAAATGAGAAGACAAAGAAACACACAGGAGATGAAGAAGGTAAAAACCCACCAGACCTAACAAATGAAGAGGAAATAGGCTATCTACTTGAAAAAGAATTCAGAATAATGATAGTAAAGATGACCCAAAATCTTGGAAATAGAATGGAGAAAATACAAGAAACACTTAAGAAGGACCTAGAAGAACTAAAGAATAAAACAAACAATCATGAACAACAAAATAAATGAAATTAAAAATTCTCTAGAAGGGATCAATAGCAGAATAACTGAGGCAGAAGAACAGATAAGTGACCTGGAAGATAAAATATTGGAAATAACTACTGCACAGCAGAATAAAGAATGAAGAGAATTGAGGACAGTCTCAGAGACCTCGGGGACAATATTAAATGCACCAACATTCAAACTATAGGGGTCCCAGAAGAAGAAAAGCAAAAGAAAGCAACTGAGAAAATATTTGAAGAGCTTAGAGTTGAAAACTTCCCTAATATGGGTAAGGAAATACTTAATCAAGTCCAGGAAGCACAAAGAGTCTCATACAGGGTAAATCGAAGGAGAAACATGTCAAGACACATATTAATCAAACTATCAAAAACTAAATACAAAGAAAAAATATTAAAAGCAGAAAGGGAAAAACAACAAATAACATACAACGGAATCCCCATAAGGTTAAAAGCTGATCTTTCAGCAGAAACTCTGCAAGCCAGAAGGGAGTGGCAGGACATAATTAAGGTGATGAAAGGGAAAAAGCTAAAAGCAAGATAGCAAAGATCTCATTCAGAATTGATGGAGAAATTAAAATCTTTACAGAGAAGCAAAAGCTAAGGGAATTCAGCACAACATAATCAGCTTTACAACAAATGCTAAAGGAAATTCTCTATACAAGAAACACAAGGGAAGGAAAAGACCCACAATAATACACCCAAAACAATTAAGAAAATGGTAACAGGAACATACATATTGGTAATTCCCTTAAATGTAAATGGATTAAATGTTCCCAACCAAAAGACATAGACTGGCTGAACAGATACAAAAAATAGATCCATATATATGCTGTCTACAAGAGACCCACTTCAGACCTAGGGACACATACAGACTGAAAGTGATGGGATACAAAAAGATATTCCATGCAAATGGAAATCAAAGAGAGCTGGAGTAACAATTCACATATGAGAAAAAATAGACTTTAAAACATAGACTATGTGCTTCCCTTTCAAATATTTTGTCTGGTCCTTTCTCTCTCTCTTCTCCTTCTGGGACCTCTATAATACGAATGTTGTTGTGTTTAATGTTGTCCCAGAGGTCTCTTAGGCTGTTTTAATTTCTTTTCATTCTCTGTTTCTAAATTCTTTTCCACAGCAGTGAATTCCATCATTCTTTCTTCCAGGTCACTTATCCATTCTTCTGCCTCAGTTATTCTGCTATTGATTCCTTCTAGTGTATTTATCATTTCAGTTATTGTATTGTTCATCTCGTTTGTTCTTTAATTCTTCTAGGTCTTTGTTACACATTTCTTGCATCTTCTTGATCTTTGCCTCCATTCTTTTTCCGTGGTCCTGGATCATTTTCACTACCAGTATTCTGAATTCTTTTTCTGGAGGGTTGCCTATCTCCACTTCATTTAGGTTTTTTTCTGGGTTTTTTTCTTGTTCCCTCATGTGGTACATAGCCCTCAGCCATTTCATCTTGTCTGTCTTTCTGTGAATGTGGTTTTTGTTCCACAGACTACAGGATTGTAGTTCTTCTTGCTTCTGCTTTCTGCCCTCTTGGGAGAACTTCCTCTACACAAGATATTTGTAAACTGTATGCACCCATATGTAAAAATAACAACACATCACAACCACGTTCATTTTTCTAGGAATTCAGGTTAGGTTAACACTCTAAACAAATAAAAGTAATTCAGCACTTTAACAGAAAGAGGGAGAAAAAATAATTCCTCTGTTGACACAGAAAAAAAGGTATTTTATATAATTAAACTTTCATTTATTATAAAAACTATTAAGAGTCCTGGAATAGAACTAATGATTCTTGTTACCCAATTAAAATGTGTAGAGTTTTATTTCTCTTGCACCATCAAGCAATTTTCTCATACCGGTGGATGTCCTACAATTCAGCTCAGTTCTGACACTCTACCCAGGGATAGCATCAGATTTCCCAGGTTAAGAACTCAGTCTTTCAAGGCTGCCCCACACTTCAGATGTCAATAGCAAGTTCAGATTGTTACCTGTGCTTCTTACAGATTGGCTAAAAATTAGTGTTTCCCACAACCTCCTCCTTGGGTTCAATTAATTTTTAGAGCAGCTCACAAAACTCAGGAAACCAATTTACTAACTAGGTTACTGATTTATTACAAGGAATACTAGATGATACAAATCAACAGCCAGATGAAGAGATATATAGGGGGAGGTCTTAAACAAAGGAACTTCTGCCTTCATGGAGTTTAGGACCTGGCACAATGGCACATGGAAGCCTTCTGGCTCTCCAATTCAGAAGCTCTCTGAACCCCCTTCTTTTTGGTTTTTATGGAGGCTTCATTACATAGACATGTTTGGTTAAATCATTAGCCATTAGTGATTGATTTAACCTCCAACCCCCTCCTTTTTCTGGAAATCAGGGCATGAGCCTAAGAATTACAGCCCTCTATTTATGGTTGGTTCCCCAACAACTAGACACCCCATCTTTAGAGGATTTCCAAAAGTCATCTCACTAATATAAACTCAGTTGTGGTTGAAAGGGGCTGATTCATAACAAAATAAGCATTTTATCTTTATGGCTCTGAAGCAATTTCAGTAACTGAGAACAAGAGACAAAATATTATAACAAAAATTGCTCCCATTGCTCTTATTTTCTCAGGAAATTCTAAATCTTTTGGGAGCTGTGAGCCAGGATGGGGAGCTAACATCAAATATATATTTCATATTGTAAATCACTATGTCATAGAAGGAAATTTCCTTATTCTGATGAATTATATCTACAAATCACAACAGATAGCATATATGAAAGTGAAGAGTTGAGAGCTTTCCCTCTAAGATAAGAAACAACACCATCACCACATATATTCATCACTATACTGGAAATCTTACCCAGTGAAATAAGGTAAGGAAGAAATGAACTATATAAGAATTGAAAAGGAAGAAATAAAACTGTCATTTTCACAGACATGAAATGAATCTATAAATTATTAAAATCAATAAATGAGTTTACAAAGGATGATGGAGAAATTTTCAACATACAAAAAGTGACATTTGTATAAACTGGCAACATAAGGTTAGAAAATAAAATTTTAAAATAATGCTATTTAAAATAGAAGAAAATATATTTGGAAGAAAATCAAAAGTTGTGGAATATTTCTAAACAGAAAACTATAATAAGGTGATTGATATGTTAACTAACTTGATGGGAGGAGTTCTTTCACAATGTATACATATATCAAATGATCAAGTTGTATGCACACTTTATTTTTTATTTTTTTTATTGAAATGTAGTTGATTTACTTTTCAGGTGTACGACAAAGTGATTCAGTTATATATATATAACTATATATATATAGTTCTTTTACAGATTCTTTTCCATTATAGGTTATTACAAGATACTGAATATAGTTCCCCATGCTATACAGTATGTCTCTATTGCTTATCTATCTTATCCATAGTAGTGAGTATCTGTTAATCTCAAATTACAAATTTATCCCCCATTCCCTTTGTCAACCACAAGTTTGTCATCTTTATCTGTGATTCTATTACTTTTTTGTAAATAAGTTCATTTGTATCATTTTTTAGATTCCACAAGTCAGTGATATCATATGATATTTGTCCTTCTCTATCTAACTTACTTCACTCAGTATGACAATCTCTATGTCCATCCATATTGCTGCAACTGACATTATTTCATTCATTTTTATGGCTGAGTAATATTCCATCATATATATGTACCACATCTTCTTCATCCATTCCTCAGTTTATGGATATTTAGGTTGCTTCCATGTCCTGGCTATTGTAAGTAGTGTTTCTATGAACATTGGGGTGCATGTGTCTTTTCAAACTAGAGTTTTCTCCAGATATATGCCCAGGAATGGGATCATTGGATCACATGGTAAGTCTATTTTTAGTTTTTTTAAGGACCCTCCATACTGTACTCTATAGTAGCTATAACAATTTACATTTCCACCAACAGTGTAAGGGGGTTCCCTTTTCTCCATACCCTCTACAGCATTTATTATCTGTAGACTTTTTGATGATGGCCATTCTGTCCAGTGAGCTCTGATACCTCATTGTAGTTTTGATTTGCATTTCTCTAATGATTAGTGATGTTGAGCATCTATTCCCGTGCCTGTTGGACATCTGTATGTCTTATTTGGATAAATATCTATTTAGGTCTTCTGCCCATTTTTTGATTGGGTTATTGATTGATTGACTGATTGATTGATTGATATTGAGCTGTATGAGCTGTTTGTGTATTTTGTAAATTAATTCCTTGTTGGTAGCATTGTTTGTAAATATTTTCTCCCATTCCATAGGTTGTCTTTTCATTTTGTTTATGGTTTCCTTTGCTGTGCAAAAGCTTTTAAGTTTAAGTAGGTCCATTTTTTTAATTTTAGCTTTTGTTTCCCTTACTCTTGGAGACAGATCAAAAAATATATTTCTGCTATTTATGTCAAAGAGTGTCTTTCCTATGTTTTCCACTAGGAGTTTTATAGTATCCAGTCTTATATTGAGATCTTCAATGCATTTTGAATTTATTTTCATATATGGCATTAGAGAATATTTTAATTTTATTCTTTTACATGTAGCTGTCCAGTTTTCCCAGCACCACTTGTTGAAGAAACTGTCTTTTATTTTTGTATATTCTTGCCTCCTTTGTCACAGATTAATTGACATTCAGGGTGTGGGTTTATTTCTGGTCTTTCTATCCTCTTTAATTCATGTTTTGACTAATGTAACTTCGTAGTGCAGTCTGAAGTTAGGGACCCCAATCCCTCCATTTTTCTTTCTCAGGATTGTTTTGGCTATTCGGGGTATTTTGTGTTTCCACACAGATTTTAATTTTTTTTCTTTTACTTCTGTGAAAAATGCCATCTGTAATTTAATACTGATTGCATTGGATCTGTACATTGCCTTGGGTAGTCTAGTAATTTTAACAATATTGATTCTTCCAGTTGAAGAACACAGTATATATTTCCAATTGTTTTTGTAGTATTCAATTTCTTTCATCAATGTCTTATGGTTTTCAGGGTACAGGTTTTTTGCCCCCTTAAGTAGGTTTATTCCTAGCTATTTTATTCTTTTCGATGAGAAGGTAAATGTAATATTTTTCTTAATTTCTCTTGCTGATATTTCATTGTTAGTGTGTAGAAATGCAACAGATTTCTGTATATTAATTTTGTATCCTGAAAATTTACTGAATCCAATAAGAAGCTCTAGTAGTTTTCTGGTGGCACTTTTAATATTTTCTATTTATGTATCATGTCAGCTACAAACATTTCCTTTCCAATTTAGATTCCTTTTATTTCCTTTTCTTCTCTGATTGCTGTGGCTAGGACTTCCAAGACTATGTTGAATAAATGGGGTGAGAGTGGGCATCCTTGTCTTGTTCCTGATCTTAGAGGAAATAGTTTCAGCTTTTCACTACTGAGTATGATGTTAGCTGTAGGTTTGTCATATATGGACTTTATTATGTTGAGGTAGCTTCCCTCCATGCCCACTATTGGGAAGGTTTTTTTTTTTTTCATAAATGGGTGTTGAATTTTATCAAAAGCTTTTTCTGTATCTTTGAGAAGATCATATGGTTTTTATTCTTCAATTGGTTAATGTAGTGTATCACATTGATTGATTTGCAGATACTGAAAAATCCTTGCCTCCCTGGGATAAATACCACTTGATTTTAATGTATTGTTGGGGTCAGTCTTCTAATATTTTGCTAAGGAGTTTTGTTTTGTGTCTATTTCATCAGTGATATTGGCCTGCAATTTTCTTTTTTGTGATATCTTTTTCTGGTTTAGGTATCAGGGTGATGCTAACCCCATAGAATGAGTTTGGAAGTGTTCCTTCCTCTGCAATTTTTGTAATAGTTTCAGAAGGATGGGTGTTAACTCTTCTTTAAATATTTGGTAGAATTCACCTGTCCTAGACTTTTGTTTGTTGGGGGTTTTTAAATCTCAGATTCAACTTCAGTACTGGTAATTGATCTGTTCATATTTCTTATTTCTTCCTAGTTCAGTCTTGGGACATTGTACCTTTCTAAGAATTTGCCCATTTCTTCTAGGTTGTTCAATTTATTGGCATATAATTCCTTGTAGTCCTCTGTTATGATCCTTTCTATTTCTGTAGTGTTGTTTATAATGTCTCCTTTTTCATTTCTGATTTTATTGATTTGGGTCCTCTCCCTTATTGTCTTGATGAGTCTGGCTAAAATTTTATCAATTTTGTTTATCTTTTCAAGGAACATTTTAGTTTCATTGATCTGTTTTATTGTTGTTTTTTTGCTTTTTTTTTTGCCTATACTTTATTCATTTCTGCTCTGATCTTTATGATTTCTATTCTTTGACTAACTTTGAGTTTTGCCTGTACTTCTTTCTTTAGTTGCTTTAGGAATCAAGTTAGGTTATTTATTTGAGATTTTTCTTGTTTCTTTAGGTATGTTTGCATTGCTATGAACTTCCCTCTTAGAACAGATTTTGCTGCATTTCATAAATTTTGCATTGTTTGGTTTTCCATTTTCTCTAGGTATTTTTTGATTTCCTGTTTGATTTCAGTGATCCTTTGGCTGTTTACTAGCATATTGTTTACACTTCATGTTTGTATTTTTTGCAGTTTTCTTCTTGTATTTGATTTCTAGTCTCATAGTATTGTGGTCAGAAAAGGTGCTTTTATGTACACTTTAAATATCATCAAATTTTGTTAATTATATCTAAATAAAGCTGGAAAGAAAACTATAAACAACACTGAGATTAAGGAAGATATAAATAAATGGAAATCTGCAACATGTTCATAATTGGAAATTATAGTATTATAAGTATATTAAATTTTCCAAAATTGATCTGGAGTTTAAATACAATTTCAAATAAAATGTAAGCCAGAATATTTTTCTTGGAACCTGTCAAACTGATTCTCAACTGTATATGTGAAATAAGAATAGCTGAATCAATAATTAATAAGAACAGTTCTAGACCACATACCCTAACAGATATTAAATTACTACAATGATAAAGAAACTGAGACTGTGTGGATTTGGCACAAGAATCAACTAATAGACCAATGGACCATAGTAAAGATCAGAAACAGATTTGTGTAAAAATGGACCTTTGATTCATGAGGAAGGTGATATTGAAAAGCAATGGAGGAATAATTGTCATCTTATTATACAGTAATGAGTCAGAGGTGGAGACACATGCCAGAGTAGAAAGATTTGAGCTCACCTACTCTCACAAAAAACAAAATCACAGCTAACTTCTGAACAACCATTGACAAAAAAGTCTTGAACCTACAAAAAAGATATCCTACATCCAAAGACAAAAAAGAAGCCACAGTGAGATAGTAGGAGGGGTGCTTTCATGAAAAAAATCCCATACCTGCCAGGTGGTCAATGCATAGACTAGAAAATAATTACATTGCACAGGTTCTACCACAGAGGTGAGAGTTCTGAACACCATGTCAGGCTCCCCAGTCTGGGATTCTGGCATTGGGAGGAGGAGCCCCAGAGTTTTTAGCATTGAAGATCAGCAGGGTTTGAGTGCAGGAGCTCCACAGGCCTGGGGAAAACAGACTCCACTCTTGGAGGGTGTGCACAATGTTTCATGTGCACTGGGACTAAAGGCAAAGCACTGACTCCATAGGAGCCTGAGCCAGACCTACCCATGGGTCTTGGAGAGACTTCTGGGGAGGCAGAGGTTGGCTGTGGTTCACTCTGGGGGCAAGGACACTGGTGGCAGAGGCCCCAGAAAATATTCATTAGTGTGAGCTCTCCTGGAAGTCACCATTTTGGCACTGAGACCTGGCCTCACCCAACAGACTGCAGGATCCAGTGCTGGAACACCTCTGGCCAAACAACCAACAGGGTGGAAACACAGCCCCACCTATCAGCAGACAGGCTGCCTGAAGTCATTCTGATCCCAGAGCTGTCTGTAAATACACACCTTGATGTGACCTTGCCCACCAGATGGAAAAAAATTGAGCTCTACCCACCAGTAGGAAGGCAACAGTCCCTCCAACCAGGAAGCCTGCACAAGCCCCTGGACCATCCTCCCTGACCAGGGGTAGACACCAGAAGCAACAGGAGCTACAGTCCTATAGCCTGAGGAATGAAGGCCACAAACACAGAAAGTTAGAAAAAATGAGATGGTAGAGAAATATTTTCCAAATGAAGAAACAACATAAAACTCCAGAAGAACAACTAAGTGAAGTAGAGATAGACAATCTTCCTGAAAAGAATTCAGAGGAATAATAGTAAAGATGATCCAAGATCTTGGAAAACGAATGGATGCACAGGCTGAGAAGATACATGAAATATTTAACAAAGAGCTAGAAGATTTAAAGAACAAACTAACAGAGATGAACAATACAATAACTGATAGGAAAAATACACTAGAAGGAATCAATAGCAGAATAAATGAGGCAGAAGAAAGAATAAGTGAGATGGAATACAGATTGGAGGAAATCACTACTGCAGAATAGCATAAAGAAAAAGTGAAATGAAATGAGGGCAGTCTAAGAGACAGATGGGGCAACATTAAATGCACCAAAATTCACATTACAGGGATCCCAAAAGAAGAACAGAGAGAAAAGGCTTGAGAAAATATTTAAAGAGATAATAGCCAAAAACATCCCTAACATGGGAAAGGAAGTACTCAGTCTAGCCCAGGAAGGGAAGAGTGTTCCTTACAGGATAAACATGAGGAGAATCACACTGAGACACATAGTAATCATAGTAACAAAAATTAAAGACAAACAGAAAATATTAAAAGTAACAATAGAAAAACAACAAATAACATACAAAGGAATCCCCATAAGGTTATCAGCTGATTTTTCAGCAGAAACTCTGCAGGCCAGAAGGGAGTGGCATGATATATTTCAAGTGATGAAAGGGAAAAACCTACAACCAAGAATGCCCAGCAAGTCTCCTGGTTCAGATCAGATGGATAAATCAAACCATTACAGACAAGCCAAAGCTAAGAGAATTCAGCACCACCAGACTTGCTTTGCAATAAATGCTAAAGGAACTTCTCTAGATGGAAAAGGCCACAAGTAGAAACAGGAAAATTACAAATGGGAAAGCTCATTGGTAAAGTCAAACATACAGTAAAGGTAGGAAATCATCCACACACAAATATGATATCAAAACTACCAATTGTGAGAAGTGGAGAGTACAAATGTTGGATATTGTGAATGCACTGGAAATTAATTAAATTATATGTGTGTGTATATATATATATATATATATATATATATATATAGATTGCTGTATCAAAACCTGATGCTAACCACAACCAAAAATCTACAACAGATACACACACAGAAACGAAAAAGCAATCCAAACACAACACTAAAGATAGTCATGGAATCACAATAGGAGAGAACAAAAGAGGAGGGGTAGGAAAACAAACCTATGAAAAGAAATCCAAAACAATTAACAAAATGGCAATAAGAACATACATATTGATAATTACCTTAAATGTAAATGGATTAAATGTTCCAACCAAAAGACGTAGAATGGCTGAGTGGATACAAAAACAAGACCCATATATATGCCATATAAAAGATACCTACTTTATATGTAGGGACACATATAGACTGAAAGTGAGGGGGTGGAAAAAGGTATTCCATGCAAATGGAAATCAAAAGAAAGCTGGAGTAGCAATACTCATATGAGACAAAATAGACCTTAAAATACTGTTACAAGAGACCAAGAAGGACACTATATAATAATCAAGGGATCAATTCAATCAACTGTTATAATATTTACAATAACAATTGTAAATAAATATACACACAACATAGGAGCTCCGTAATATGTAAGCCAAATTCTAACAGATGGAAAAGGAGAAACTGAGTAACACAATCATAGTGGGGGAATTTACACCCCACTTTCATCAATGGACAGATCATCCAGACAAAAAAATTAATAAGGAAACACAGGCCTTAAATGACACATTAGGTTAGATGGACTTAATTGATAAATATAGAGCATTCCATCCTAAAGAAGCAGAATACACATCCTTCTCAAGTGTACATGGAATTTTCTCCAGGATAGATTACATGCTGGGCCATAAAGCAAGCTTTGGTAAATTTAAGAAAATTGAAATCTTATCAAGTGTCTTTTCTGACCACAGCATTGTGAGATTAGACATCAACTACAAGAAAAAAAACTGTAAAAACACAAACACATGGAGGCTAAACAATATGTCATTAAACAACCAATGGATCACTGAAGAAATCAAACAGAAAATTTAAAAAAAACAAAACCTAGAGACAAATGAAAATGCAAACACAATGAACAAAAATCTATGGGATGCAGCAAAAGCAGTTCTAACAGTTCTAACAAGCAATACAGTCTTACATCAGGAAACAAGAAAAATCAAATAAACAACCTAACCTTACACCTCAAGCAACTAGAGAAAGAAGAACAAACAAAACCCAAACTTAGTAAAAGGAAAGAAATCATAAATATCAGAGCAGAAATAAATGAAATAAAAATAAAGAAAACAATAGAAAAGATCAATGAAACTAAAAACTGTTTCTTTGAAAAGATAAACAAAACTGATAAACCTTTAGCCAGAGTCATCAAGGAAAAGAGGGATAAGACTCAAATCAATGAAGTTAGAAATAAAAAAGAAGTTACAAATTGAAAGAAAAATGAGCAAGAGTCTAGAACAGAGAGTTCACAAAGGAAGATACAAAACAAATAAATATACATGTGAAAATGTGCTCAAAGTCTTTAATCAGGATTAAACCACAAGGACAACCACTGTACTCACTAAGTTTGATAAAACTAAAAAAATAATTGATAGTAACAACCATTGGCAAAGATGTGGAATGATGGAAACTTTTTTGACTTCAGGCAAGTATATAAAAAGTAGCACAGCCACTTTGGAAAAATTGACAATATCTAGCAAATTTGATGATACATATATCCTAGGACTAGCATGATCATGTTCATTACCTGAAATAGTTTGTTTATATTTGTTGCACTGGAATAGTTATAAATAGCACCTCATTTAATTCTTAAAAGTAATACATAATAAGACATCAAATTGCAGACTTGAAAGATAAGCAATATTGTACATCTATCATAGTTTGGGTAACAAATTATATGGTCATCCAATCTATGACTTCAAAATGTCACTCCTAGGTCAGTACCCAGCAAAATTGTGTGTACATGTATAAAGACACATGCAAGAAAGTTAATGGTAGTTTACTTGTAATAGCCCCATGGAGTACTATGTAGCATTAAAATGAGTAAACTGTGCGCAATAGCATCAAATCTCACAAACATAGTGAAATTAACTAGATGTCAAAGAATGCACACTGTATGATTCAATTCTTATAAACTTAAAAATTAGAAAACTAATTTACAGTTTCAGAGTCAGGAAAATGAAGAATTCTGGGGTAGAAGAAGGAGTTAGTAACTGAGAGGAGAATCTAAGTGTGGTTGCATGTGTGTACTCACTTTGTAATCATTTAGCATACTGTTTCATTAATTTGCTTTTATCTATGTTATAGTTCATTAAAAAGATTTTTAGAAACAAAATAGCTACAGTTATATAAGGTTCACTAAAGTTTATTATTAAAACTTGATTCTGCCTCATCCCTCATTTTCTGTTCTCCAGAGTCAACAACTTTTAAAAGTGATTCTTTGATATTTACTTTTTATCTTTAATAATATCCTATTCTTAGCCATTCTTGGATTTTCAGTTCTCAAGATTTTTGATTGATTTTCCTTATGGAAAATAACAACTTATATTTTATAAAAAATATCACTCAGTCTCCCTCTCAAACTCCTTCTGTACACAAGATTTTTGTTTTCCATACCTCTAATTTCATTAATTCTATTTTGTTTAAATCAGTTTTTATTGTTTAGGTTACAATATTTTTGAAATGCTATTCACAGTATTTCAATTTTTAATCCCTTTTTCCCTTAAGTTAATAATTATCCTTTATTCTTATTTGCTTGGTTTTTAATACTTATTAGTAATTAATCTTCATTTCTCATGCAGTTGCATAAAGATCTTCTCAGTATGTTTAAACACATATAGTATTATATAAATTTCAAGAAATACAATATTGTCAGCTCCCTCAGATCCTCACTTTCCCCATTCCATTCAAAATGTCCTCCCATTGACTTAAAAATAATTTCTATACTGACTTTATAAATATTCTTTTTTTTTTAACATCTTTATTGGGGTATAATTGCTTTACAATGGTGTGTTAGTTTCTGCTTTATAACAAAGTGAATCAGTTATACATATACATATGTTCCCATATCTCTTCCCTCTTGCGTCTCCCTCCCTCCCACCCTCCCTATCCCACCCTCCAGGCTGTCACAAAGCACCAAGCCAATATCCCTGCGCCATGCGGCTGCTTCCAACTAGCTATCTACCTTACTACGTTTGTTAGTGTGTATATGTCTATGACTCTCTCTCGCCCTGTCACAGCTCACCCTTCCCCCTCCCCATAATCTCAAGTCCGTTCTCTAGGAGGTCTGCGTCTTTATTCCTGCCTTACCCCTAGGTTCTTCATGACATTTTTTTTTTTCTTAAATTCCATATATATGTGTTAGCATACGGTATTTGTCTTTTTCTTTCTGACTTACTTCACTCTGTATGACAGATTCTAGGTCTATCCACCTCATTACAAATAGCTCAATTTTGTTTCTTTTATGGCTGAGTAATATTCCATTGTATATATGTGCCACATCTTCTTTATCCATTCATCCGATGATGGGCACTTAGGTTGTTTCTATCTCTGGGCTATTGTAAATAGAGCTGCAATGAACATTTTGGTACATGATTCTTTTTGAATTTCGGTTTTCTCAGGGTATATGCCCAGTAGTGGGATTGCTGGGTCATATGGTAGTTCTATTTGTAGTTTTTTAAGGAACCTCCATACTGTTCTCCATAGTGGCTGAACCAATTCACATTCCCACCAGCAGTGCAAGAGTGTTCCCTAATCTCCACACCCTCTCCAGCATTTATTGTTTCTAGATTTTTTGATGATGGCCATTCTGACTGGTGTGAGATGATGTCTCATTGTAGTTTTGATTTGCATTTCTCTAATGATTAATGATGTTGAGCATTCTTTCATGTGTTTGTTGGCAGTCTGTATATCTTCTTTGGAGAAATGTCTATTTAGGTCTTCTGCCCATTTTTGGATTGGGTTGTTTGTTTTTTTGTTATTGAGCTGCATGAGCTGCTTGTAAATTTTGGAGATTAATCCTTTCTCGGTTACTTCATTTGCAAATATTTTCTCCCATTCTGAGGGTTGTCTTTTGGTCTTGTTTATGGGTTCCTTTGCTGTGCAAAAGCTTTTAAGTTTCATTAGGTCCCATTTGTTTATTTTTGTTTTTATTTCCATTACTCAAGGAGGTGGGTCAGAAAGGATCTTGCTGTGATTTATGTCATAGAGTGTTCTGCCTATGTTTTCCTCTAAGAGTTTGATAGTTTCTGGCCTGATATTTAGGTCTTTAATCCGTTTTGAGCTTATTTTTGTGTATGGTGTTAAGGAGTGATCTAATCTCATACTTTTACATGTAGCTGTCCAGTTTTTCCAGCACCACTTATTGAAGAGGCTGTCCTTTCTCCACTGTACATTTCTGCCTCCTTTGTCAAAGATAAGGTGACCGTATGTGCGTGGGTTTATCTCTGGGCTTTCTATCCTGTTCCATTGATCTATCTTTCTGTTTTTGTGCCAGTACCATACCGTCTTGATAACTGTAGCTTTGTAGTATAGTCTGAAGTCTGGGAGCCTGATTCCTCCAGTTCCTTCTTTCGTTCTCAAGATTGCTTTGGCTATTCAGGGTCTTTTGTGTTTCCATACAAATTGCAAAATTTTTTGTTCTAGTTCTGTGAAAAATGCCAGTGGTAGTTTGATAGGGATTGCATTGAATCTATAGATTGCTTTGGGTAGTAGAGTCATTTTCACAATGTTGATTCTTCCAATCCAAGAACATGGTATATCTCTCCATCTATTTGTATCATCTTTAATTTCTTTCATCAGTGTCTTATAATTTTCTGCATACAGATCTTTTGTCTCCTTAGGTAGGTTTATTCCTAGATATTTTATTCTTTTTGTTGCAATGGTAAATGGGAGTGTTTTCTTGATTTCACTTTCAGATTTTTCATCATTAGTATATAGGAATGCCAGAGATTTCTGTGCATTAATTTTGTATCCTGCCACTTTACCAATTCATTGATTAGGTCTAGTAGTTTTCTGGTAGCATCTTTAGAATTCTCTATGTATAGGATCATGTCATCTGCAAACAGTGACAGCTTTACTTCTTCTTTTCTGATTTGGATTCCTTTTATTTCCTTTTCTTCTCTGATTGCTGTGGCTAAAACTTCCAAAACTATGTTGAATAAGAGTGGTGAGAGTGGGCAACCTTGTCTTGTTCCTGATCTTAGTGGAAATGCTTTCAGTTTTTCACCATTGAGGATGATGTTTGCTATGGGCTTGTCATATATGGCCTTTATTATGTTGAGGAAAGTTCCCTGTATGCCTACTTTCTGCAGGGTTTTTATCATAAATGGGTGTTGAATTTTGTCAAAAGCTTTCTCTGCATCTATTGAGATGATCATGTGGTTTTTCTTCTTCAGTTTGTTAATATGGTTTATCACATTGATAGATTTGCATATATTGAAGAATCCTTGCATTCCTGGAATAAACCCCACTTGATCATGGTGTATGATCCTTTTAATGTGCTGTTGGATTCCGTTTGCTAGTATTTTGTTGAGGATTTTTGCATCTATGTTCATCAGTGATATTGGCCTGTAGTTTTCTTTCTTTGTGACATCCTTGTCTGGTTTTGGTATCAAGGTGATGGTGGCCTCGTAGAATGAGTTTGGGAGTGTTCCTCCCTCTGCTATATTTTGGAAAAGTTTGAGAAGGATAGGTGTTAGCTCTTCTCTAAATGTTTGATAGAATTCCCCTGTGAAGCCATCTGGTCCTGGGCTTTTCTTTGTTGGAAGATTTTTAATCACAGTTTCAATTTCAGTGCTTGTGATTGGTCTGTTCATATTTTCTATTTCTTCCTGATTCAGTCTTGGCAGGTTGTGCATTTCTAAGAATTTGTCCATTTCTTCCAGATTGTCCATTTTATTGGCATAGAGTTGCTTGTAGTAATCTCTCATGATCTCTTTTATTTCTGCAGTGTCAGTTGTTACCTCTCCTTTTTCATTTCTAATTCTATTGATTTGAGTCTTCTCTCTTTTTTTCTTGATGAGTCTGGCTAGTGGTTTATCTATTTTGTTTATCTTCTCAAAGAACCAGCTTTTAGTTTTATTGATCTTTGCTATTGTTTCCTTCATTTCTTTTTCATTTATTTCTGATCTGATTTTTATGATTTCTTTCCTTCTGCTAGCTTTGGGGTTTTTGTGTTCCTTTTCTCTAATTGCTTGAGGTGCAAGGTTAGGTTGTTTATTCTAGATGTTTCCTGCTTCTTAAGGTGGGCTTGTATTGCTATAAACTTCCCCCTTAGAACTGCTTTTGCTGCATCCCACAAGTTTTGGGTCGTTGTGTCTCCATTGTCATTTGTTTCTAGGTATTTTTTGATTTCCTCTTTGATTTCTTCAGTGATCACTTCATTATTAAGTAGTGTATTGTTTAGCCTCCATGTGTTTGTATTTTTTACAGATCTTTTCCTGTAATTGATATCTAGTCTCATGGCATTGTGGTCAGAAAAGATACTTGATACAATTTCAATTTTCTTAAATTTACCAAGGCTTGATTTGTGACCCAAGATATGATCTATCCTGGAGAATGTTCCATGAGCACTTGAGAAAAATGTGTATTCTGTTGTTTTTGGATGGAGTGTCCTATAAATATCAATTAAGTCCATCTTGTTTAATGTATCATTTAAAGCTTGTGTTTCCTTATTTATTTTCATTTTGAATGATCTGTCCATAGGTGAAAGTGGAGTGTTTAAGTCCCCTACTATGAATGTGTTACTGTCAATTTCCCCTTTTATGGCTGTTAGTATTTGCCTTATGTATTGAGGTGCTCCTATGTTGAGTGCATAAATATTTACAATTGTTATATCTTCTTCTTGGATCGATCCCTTGATCATTATGTAGTGTCCTTCTTTGTCTCTTTTAATAGTCCTTATTTTAAAGTCTATTTTGTCTGATATGAGAATTGCTACTCCAGCTTTCTTTTGGCTTCCATTTGCATGGAATATCTTTTTCATCCCCTTACTTTCAGTCTGTATGTGTCTCTAGGTCTGAAGTGGGTCTCTTGTAGACAGCATATATAAGGGTCTAGTTTTTGGATCCATTCAGCTAATCTGTGTCTTTTGGTGGGAGCATTTAGTCCATTTACATTAAGGTAATTATCGATATGTATGTTCCTATTCCCATTTTCTAAATTGTTTTGGGTTCATTATTATAGGTCTTTTCCTTCTCTTGTGTTTCTTGCCTAGAGAAGATCTTTTAACATTTGTTGTAAAGCTGGTTTGGTGGTGCTGAACTCTCTCAGCTATGGCTTGTCTGTAAAGGTTTTAATTTCTCCATCAAATCTGAATGAGATCCTTGCTGGATAGAGTAGCCTTGGCTGCATGTTTTTCTCCTTCATCACTTTCAGTATGTCCTGCCACTCCCTTCTGGCTTGTAGGGTTTCTGCTGAGAGATCAGCTGTTAACCTTATGGGGATTCCCTTATGTGTTATTTGTTGTTTTTCCCTTGCTGCTTTTAATATGCTTTCTTTGTATTTAATTTTTGACAGTTCGATTAATACGTGTCTTGGCATATTTCTCCTTGTATTTATCCTGTATGGGACTCTCTGTGCTTCCTGGACTTGATTAACTATTTCCTTTCCCATATTAGGGAAGTTTTCAACTATAATCTCTTCAAATATCTTCTCAGTCCCTTTCTTTTTCTCTTCTTCTTCTGGGACCCCTATAATTCGAATGTTGGTGCGTTTAATGTTGTCCCAGAGGTCTCTGAGACTGTCCTCAGCTCTTTTCATTCTTTTTTCTTTATTCTGCTCTGCAGTAGTTATTTCCACTATTTTATCTTCCAGGTCACTTATCCCTTCTTCTGCCCCAGTTATTCTGCTATTGATCCTATCTAGAGTACTTTTAATTTCATTTATTGTGTTGTTCATCATTGCTTGTTTCATCTTTAGTTCTTCTAGGTCCTTGTTAACTGATTCTTGCATTTTGTCCATTCTACTGTCCATTCTATCTCCAAGATTTCGGATCATCCTTACTATCATTATTCTGAATTCTTTTTCAGGTAAGCTGCCTATTTCCTCTTCATTTGTTAGGTCTGGTGCATTTTTATCTTGCTCCTTTATCTGCTGTGTGTTTTTCTGTCTTTTCATTTTGCTTATCTTACTGTGTTTGGGGTCTCCTTTTTGCAGGCTGCAGGTTCGTAGTTCCTGCTGTTTTTGATGTCTGTCCCCAGTGGCTAAGGTTGGTTCTGTGGGTTGTGTAGGTTTCCTGGTGGAGGGGACTAGTGCCTGTGTTGTGGTGGATGAGGCTGGATCTTGTCTCTCTATTGGGCAGGTTCACGTCTGGTGGTGTGTTTGAGGTGTCTGTGGCCTTATTATTATTTTAGGAGGCCTCTCTGCTAATGGGTGGGGTTGTGTTCCTGTCTTGCTAGTTGTTTGGCATAGGTTGTCCAGCACTGTGGCTTGCTGGTCGTTGAGTGAAGCTGGGTGCTGGTGTTAAGATGGAGGTCTCTGGGAGATTTTCACCCTTTGATATTATGTGGAGCTGGGAGGTCTCTTGTTGACCAGTGTCCTGAAGTTGGCTCTCCTACCTCAGAGGCAGAGCCCTGCCTCCTGGCTGGAGCACCAAGAGCTTTTCATCCACACGGCTCAGGATAAAAGGGAGAAAAAGTAGAGGGAATTAGTAGAAGTATGAGGAAAGAAAGAAGGAAAGGAGGGAAGGAAGGAAGAAAGAAAGAAAGAAGCAAAGAAGGAAAGAAGGAAAGAAAGGAGGGAGGGCGGGAGGGAGGGAGGAAGGAAGGAAGGAGGGAAAGAAGGAAAAAAGACAGAAAGAAAGAAGATACAGTAAAAATAAAATAAAGTATAATAAAATTATTGAATTAAAAAATTCTTATTTAGAAAAAAAAAAAAAAGGGACGGATAGAACCTTAGGGCAAATGTTGGAAGCAAAGCTATACAGACAAAATCTTACACAGAAGCATACACATACACTCTCACTAAAAGAGGTAAAGGGGGAAAAATCGTAAATCTTGCTGTCAGAGACCACCTCCTCAATTTGGGATGATTCGTTTTCTAAAGGAGGGAAGGAAGGAAGGAAAGAAAGAAAGAAAGAAAGAACGAACGAAGGTAAAGTACAACAACGTTATTAAAATTAAAATTGATTATTAAGAAAAAAAATTTTTTTTAAAAAAACCATGGACGGATAGAACCCTAGGACAAATGGTGGAAGCAAGGCTATACAGACAAGATCTCACACAGAAGTATACACATATACATTCACAAAAAGAGGAAAAGGGAAAAAAATCATAGATCTTGCTCTTAAAGTCCACTTCCTTAATTTGGGATGATTGGTTGTCTATTCATGTATTCCACAGATGCAGGGTATATCAAGTTGATTGTGGAGCTTTAATCTGCTGCTTCTGAGGCTGCTGGGAGAGATTTCCCTTTCTCTTCTTTGTTCTCACAGCTTCCAGGGACTCAGCTTTGGATTTGGCCCTGCCACTGCGTGTAGGTCGCTGGAGGGCATCTGTTTTTTGCTCAGACAGGGCGGGGTTAAAAGAGCCGCTGATTCGGGGGCTCTGGCGCACTCAGGCCGGCGGGGCGGGAGGGGCACGGCGTGTGGGGCGGGCCTGCGGCGGCAGAGGCCGGCGTGACTTTGCACCAGCCTGAGGCCCGCCGTGCGTTCTCCCGGGGAAGTTGTCCCTGGGTCCCGGGAACCTGGCAGTGGCGGGCTGCACAGGCTCCGCGGAATAGGGGTGTGGAGAGTGACCTGTGCTCGCACACAGGCCCCTCGGTGGCGGCAGCAGCAGCCTTATCGTCTCCCGCCCGTCTCTGGGGTTCGCGCTTTTAGCCGCGGCTCGCGCCCGTCTCTGGAGCTCCTTTACGCAGCGTTCTTAAACCCCTCTCCTCACGCACCAGGAAACAAAGAGGGAAGAAAAAGTCTCTTGCCTCTTCAGCAGGTGCTGACTTTTCCCCGGACTCCCTCCCAGCTGGCCGTGGTGCACTAACCCCTTCAGGCTATGTTCAAGCCGCCAACCCCAGTCCTCTCCCTGTGCTCCGGCCTCAGCTCGCAGCCCCGCCCGTCCCGGCGGGTGAGCAGACAAGCCTCTCGGGCTGGTGAGTGCCGGTCGACACCGATCCTCTGTGCGGGAATCTCCCCGCTTTGCCTTCCGCACCCGTTGCTGTGCACTCCTCCGTGGCTTCGAAGCTCCCCCCTCAGCCTCCCGCAGTCTCCGCCCACGAAGGGGCTTCCTAGTGTGTGGAAACTTTTCCTCCTTCACAGCTCCCTCCCACTGGTGCAGGTGCCGTCCCTATTCTTTTGTCTCTGTTTTTTCTTTTTTTTCTTTTGCCCTACCCAGGTACGTGGGGAGTTTCTTGCCTTTTGGGAGGTCTGAGGTCTTCTGCCAGCGTTCAGTAGGTGTTCTGTAGGAGTTGTTCCACGTGTAGATGTATTTCTGGTGTATCTGTGGGGAGGAAGGTGATCTCTGCGTCTTACTCTTCCGCCATCTTCCTATAAATATTCTTTACTTTACTTTTGTTTATTATTTTACCAACTATGTTGAAACACTAAAAAATGAAGTTTTTCAAGCTTTTGAAATTTATGCACATGGAATCATACTGCATGTATTAGTATTATTTTGTGCCTTTCTTTTTTTCATTTAATATTATGCATAGGAAGTTCACATTGTTTTCACTATATTTTCACTGATACTTTAAATGAATTGTGGATGCATGTGATACAATTTATAGATTCATCCTATTTTTCTGAATATTTATATTATTTTTTAAAATTTTGGTTATAACAAAGTTGCTATGGATATTCATATATATTCATTTTGTTGTACATAAGTATGAACTTCTCTAGAACATAAGTATAAAAATGAAAATGAGTAGTGAAAGAGTTTGTCTTCAACTTTACTAGATAATGCCAAACAGTTTTTCAAAGTGATTATACCAATTTATGTTTGCACTAACTAGCAATGTATTAGAATTCCCATTGTGCCATGTTATCAGATTGTCATTTTAACAATCTTGTGAGCATACAATGGTATCTCTTAATAATTTTAATTTGAATATCTCAAAACTTTTTGGACATTTTCAGCATTTTTAATGGGCATTTATATTTTGCCTTTGTGAAGGTCACATTTAAGTATTTTCTCACATTCTAGTTAAGCTGTTTGTGATTTTCTCACTGAATTTGTAGAATCTTTATCCAGCTTCTGGATATGGGGCTTTGTTGAGAACTTTTATGGACTGAATTGTGTTTCCTCAAAATTCATATGTTGAAGCCCTAACCCCCAAATATGAATTTGTAGATGGGGCTTTACAGAGGTAATCAAGATTAAGTGAGGCCATAAGGGTAGGAATCTAATTGAATAGGACAATTATCTTTATAAGAAGAAGAAACACCAAGAATACACATGCACAGAAAAATGTCCATAAAGGGAGCCCTCTGCAAGCCAAGAATAATGACCACAGGAGAAACCAAACATGCTGCTATGGTCTGAATGTTTATTTCCCCCGCAAATTATTTGTTGAAATCCTAACCCCCAAGGTGATGGTTTCAAGAGGTGAGGCCTTTGGGAGATAATTAGGTCATGAGGGAAGAAACCAAATGAATGGTGTTAGTGCTCTTATAATAAAAGTGGATTGAGAAAGCTCCTGAAACCCTGCCCTAGAAGGTTAACAGAAATTGGTGACTAACAGAAATTCCTGAGCTTGTGTTACAGAGAAGCAGATAAAGGAAAAGTTTGGTTAAAAAACCCTCCACGTTAGACCTGCCTTCACTGATTAAGTGCTTCTTAATTATTTTTGCAAATTTCATGCCCTCCAAGCTTCACATAGCCTAGATAATATATCACAAGGCTCCTTAACCACCCCCTATAGATAGCACTTCTGATCTATGTGTTGCTATAGTAATGGGAGGTTTAAATTGTTTTCCAGGAAATTGAAGTCAGCTTTCTGTGCAGTTCAAGAAGGCTAAGACTGATTGCGACCACTGATCCTAAAACTGGGCCTGTGCAGGTAGCTGAAGAATAACATTTTGAAGTCAGAGGGCCAAAAACTCCACCTTAAGATCATGTTAAATGCTTCCATTTTTGAACATGCATCCCATGAAGAAGCATGTAACTCAGATATACCTGTGCAGAATGCTGATTACCTCACTTTTTCACTACCTCCAATCCCCTTTCCCTGCCCCTAAGACTACCCTGCTTCTTTATCCCATAAATATTCCAAGCCTCTTGCCTTCAGGGAGGCAGATTTGAGACTTGTTCTCCTGTTTCCTCACTTGGCTGCCTTGTGAATAAACCCTTTCTCTGCAGTAAAACTCAGTATCTCAGCATTTGGCTTGCTGTACATTGAACAACCAAACCTGACTGGGTAACATCCCCTTGTCCCTTCTGCCATGTAAGCATATGAAAAAAAAAAGACACTATTTATGAATCAGGAAGTGGGCTCTAATCAGACACCAAATCTTCCAGCACCCTGATCTTGGATATCCTTGCCTTCAGAACTGTGAAAAATATATTTATGTTGTTTATAAGCCACCCAGCCTGTGTATTTTGTTATAACATCCAAAACAGGCTAAGACAGATAATCGGTACCAAGAAATGGGGTTACTGCTCTAACAAATACCTAAAAATGTGCTAGTGTTTTTGGACCTGTGTAATGAGTAAAGGCTGAAAGAGTTTTGAGGGGCATGCTAAAAATAACCTACATTATGGTGAATAGAATCCTGAGGAAGATTGTGTTGACAGCTTAGAATGAAAACAGGAGAGTTGTAGAGAGAGCCTCAGTCTTCTTAGAAAATACCTAAGTGGTTGTGAACAGATGTTGATAGAAATATGAGTAGTAAAGATGACGTAGATGAGGTCTCCAATGGAAATAGAAACATGTCATTGAAACCTGGAGAAAAAGTAAACCTTGTTATAAAGTAGCAAAGAGCTTGGCTGAATTGTGTCTGTGCCCCAGAGTTTTGTGAAAGGTAGTACTTGTGAGTGATAGTGTTAGACATTTGGCTGAGGAAATATCTAAGCAAAGTGTTGAAGGAGTGCCCTGGATTCTCTTGAATGCTTAGGTTGACTGAAAAAAATTCACAACCTAAAAGTTGAAAATTATCTTTTATTTGGCAGACAAAACTGAGAACTTAAGCCTGGAACACAGCCTCTCAGCTCTGAGGGACTGCTCCTAAGAGGTAAGGGAGGAGCCAGGATGCATATAAGAGTTTTACAACAAAAACGAGATAGTCAGACCATCAAAAGATTACAGTTAACTAAAGAAAACCAGATATCTCAAGTTAATGAATTTATAGCTTTTCTATGTATGGGAAGATGCAAGATTCTGGGCTCATTGAAATCATTCCTTTGATATGCACCTTAGCTACCTGAGGACAGTATCCTGCTTTTCTCCATCCTGAATACCCTCAGGGTGCACTGTTGGGGTGGCTGCAGTGGCTGAAGTCTTGATTTCTCCAACATCATTTTTTTATTGATATAGTAGGTAACATATTTCATTCACACATAATAAAATGCAAGAAGAGAGAAATGATTTAAAGATGGAATTGTTAAACACAAAGGAGACAAAACTTAAAAATTTGGAAGGTTCTCAGCCTATCCATATTGGATAAAATGAGAAAGCCTATTTAGGAAAAGACATGAAGGGTGTGACTCAACTTGAAAACGAATATTAGTGTGGATCAGCCATCTCAACAGCAGCTAGAAGCTATTCATCAAGACAATGTAGAGACTAGTCAGTCATCTAAAGAGAAGCCAGGATCTATTGCCCAAGACAATGGAAGAGTGACCTAAAGACACTTCAGAGCTCATGGGGCTGCTCTTCTCATCACAGGCTCAGAGTACTAGAGCCCAAGATAGCACAGGCCCATGGCAGAGAGTCCCATTTATGGCAGTGCCCAGTGGCACATTGGGAGAAGGGCTGGCCTTATAAACCCAGACTGTTAGAGAAACTGTCACAAGATTCTAACCTCAAGGAGCCTAGGGCAGGTGTGTGGCTTGGGCACAGAGCTGCCATAGAGGTGGAACCACCACAAAGAACCAGAAAAGGGAGCAGGGCCAGGCACAGAGCCACCTCAGGTGTAGTGCTCCCAGGAGCCTTGGGAGTCCAAGCTCTGTCACAATGTATCCTGAAGGCAGGACTCAGCACCCCAGTGAGTCTACAAGGCAGGATCACTGTTCCAATGGGTCCAGAAGGTGGTAACTCTGCTCCAATGTGTCTAGAATGTGTCTAGAAGGTGGAGCCTCCACCCCAGTGGGCCTGGGGGGCACAACATTGGGTCAAAATATTCTCAAGCCTTAAGGTTTTGGACTTAGAATCTATCATTCCTTTTTTCCCCCTATTTCTCCTGTTTTGAATGAGAATGCCTATCCTATGTCTGTTCTACATTGTATTTGGAAGACTATAATGTTTGATTTCACAGGTTCACATTTGGAGAGGAATTTGTTGTTGTCACTGCTCTAGACTTTGAACATTCTAATAGATATGTAGTGGTATCTTGTTTTAATTTGCATTTCCCTGATGATATATGAACTGGAGCATCTTTTTATATGCTTATTTGCCATCTGTATATCTTCTTTGGTGAGATGTCTGTTAAGGTCTATGACTTATTTTTAATTGGGTGGTTTGTGTTCTTACTGTTGAGTTTTAAGTGTTCTGTGTATACTTTGCATAATAGTCCTTTATCAGATGTATCTTTTGCAAATACATTATGCCAGTCTGTGGCTTGTCATTTCATTGTCTTGTACTCCATACTTTTAAGGAATCTTCTGGGTAATTTGTGATATAAATTAAAGTGATTCTCAATTTTCCCTACTGGCAACTTCAGGTACAGTTATTTGGGATTTCTAAGTCAGTTAAAAGTAGTTCATCTGCCACCGGGTGGACGTGCGTTGTAACAAAAAGGCTTCAACCAAGGAGGTCAACAGAAGACCCAGACCGGCAATCTCTATCTGTGATAGTAAGCAAAGAATTGTAAACTACCACGTTAAGCTTAAGCACAAAGCAAGGTTTATTTATGCATAAGTACACTGTCAGAGAGGGAGAGAGAGAAAGAGAGAGAGACAGAGGGCTGTTTCAGCAAAGTGAAGCAAGCCCAAAACAAAGTTTATTGAAGCAAAGGTACACTCTGAGAGAGAGAGAGAAAGCAGGCTCTTTCTGTGAATTGAAAGCAGCATTCCTATACAGGATTAAGGGTGCTTTTAAGGAACATTTTGCAGGGAGGTGGGGGTGAGTGACAGGGGATCATTATTTGATTAACAGTGCTGAGCTATGTAACAAGTTCACTGCTACACATAATGTCCACTTGAATCACTAAGAGACGCCCACTCGCTGGGGGTGGGGCAAAACCACAGGTACATTTTATTATAATTATGGTATAATAAATTTTGGTTTACTATAGGTTATACACCTGTATGGTATGGGCACGCACAGCCTGGGGAAGTCCCCTCGTGTTACTGTGCCCCTCTTTAACAGGATAAGCTGCCCACCACATGACCATAGTTTGGCCCGTTCTGGGTGAGGTCAAGGAAGAGTCACCAGATGGCTGGTTGTGTGAGTCAATTTCTTCTTCTTGTCTTTCTCTCCACTGTCACCTCCTTGCTGCTAATGTCTGGGAGGGTCCACAGATGGTTGGGTGCGTGACTCAATTTCTTCTTGCTTTTCTCACCACTGTCACCTGCTTGCTCATAATGTCTAACTACCTAGCACATCTGCTTTCCATGTTCCGAAATTTAGCTTTCTCCCCCCATTATGTATGTATTTTAAATTTATGAATTTAAACATAAATGTAAAGTCATTTTAGCTCAGTTTGAGAGGGATTGAGCTAAATGAACTTGGCCAATCTAACTTTTATAGTCAAATCTCAACACACACACACATATATATATATATATATACATACATATATATATATAAAATGGTATGTGTATATATGTATATCATATTAAATATGCATCATATTCATTTATATTTATATGCATACCATATTAAAAGTAATCTAGCACTATATAGCATTCTGAAGGATTTTAATTTTTAAACATCCTACTAATTGTTTCATGTGAAATTAGAGCTGATTTAAATTGGTAATACTATCAATTACAGTGACATATTATAGAAACCAAAGTGCTATAAAAGTTAAATAAAAACAAATTTTAACACAGAAGACTATTACTAATAAGTACTTTCAAGTAAATATTTGCTAACTGGGGAGAGAGGCAAAAATGGTAGCTGTTCACAGAGTTTAATTTGTTCAGATAATTTATATAAAATATAATTTATTCAAAATAAAGTAGAAATTTAAAATTTTGATTTCCACAATGAGTTACAGTGTTTGTCCATACCATACTAGTTGCCAAGAATTTTGGATAGAGGAGCTCAGGAAGATGGCGGAAGAGTAAGTTGCGGAAATCACCTTCCTCCCCACAGATACACCAGAAGTACATCTACACGTGGAACAACTCCTACAGAACACCTACTGAATGCTGGCAGAAGACCTCAGACCTCCCAAAAGGCAAGAAACTCCCCACGTACCTGCGTAGGGCAAAAGAAAAAAGAATAAACAGAGACCAAAAGATAGGGACAGGACCTGCACCAGTGGGAGAGAGCCGTGAAGGAGGAAAGGTTTCCACACACTAGAAGCCCCTTCGTGGGCGGAGACTGCGGATGGCGGAGCCGCGGAGCATCGGAGCCGTGGAGGAAAGTGCAACAGGGGTGCAGAGGGCAAAGCAGAGAGATTCTCACACAGAGGATCGGTGCCAATCAGCACTAACCAGCCCGAGGCGTCTCTGCTCACCCGCTGGGGCAGGAGAGGCTGGGAGCTGAGGCTCGGGCTTAGGTCGGAGCACAGGAGAGGCGTGAGCACAACCTGCAGGGGGTTAGTGCACCACAGCTAGCCGGGAGGGAGTACGGGGAAAAGTCTGGACCTGCCGAAGAGGCCAGAGGCTTTTTCTTCCCTCTCTGTTTTCTGGTGTGCGAGGAGAGGGGATTAAGAGCGCTGCTTAAAGAAGCTCCAGAGACGGGGGTAACCCGTGGCTAAAAGCGCGGACCACAGAGACGGGCATGAGACATTAAGGCTGCTGCTGCTGCCACCAAGAAGCCTGTGTGTGGTCACAGGTCACTATCCACATCCATGTTCCGTGGAGCCTGTGCAGCCCACCATGCCAGGGCCCGGGGTCCAGGGACAACTTCCCCGGGAGAACGCATGGCGAGCCTCAGGCTGGTGCAAGGTCACACCAGCCTCTGCCACTGCAGGCTCACCATGCACTCCGTGCCCTTCCCTCCCTCCGCCTGAGTGAGCTAGAATCCCAGAAGAAGCTGCTCCTTTAACCCCGTCCTGTCAGAGTGAAGAAGAGATGTGCTCTGGCGACCTACACGGAGAGATGGGGCCAAATCCAAAGCTGAGCTCCTAGGAGCTGTGAGAACAAAGAAGAGAAAGGGAAATCTCTCCCAGCAGCCTCAGAAGCATCGGATTAAAGCTACACAATCAACTTGATGCACCCTGCATCTGTGAAATACATGAATAGACAACGAATCATCCCAAATTCAGGAGGTGGACTTTGAGAGCAAGATTTATGATTTTTTCCCATTTCCCTATTTCTGTGAGTGTGTATGTATATGCTTCTGTGGGAGATTTTGTCTGTATAGCTTTGCTTCCACCATTTGTCCTAGGAATCTATCTTTCCTTTTTTTTTAAATTTTTTTTCTTAATGATTATTTTTGATTTTAATAACTTTATTTTATTTTACTTTATCTTTTTTTCTTTCTTTCCTTCCTTCCCTCCTTTAGACAATGAATCATCCCAAATTGTGGAGATGGACTTTGAGAGCAAGATTTATGATTTATTCCCCTTTTCCTCTTTTTGTGAGTGTGTACATGTATCCTTCTGTGTGAGATTTTGTCTGTATAGCTTTGTTCCACCATTTGTCCTAGGGTTCTATCTGTCCGGTTTTTTTTTTTGTTGTTGTTGGTTGTTTTTTTAAATTTTTTTTCTTAATAATTACTCTTTATTTTAATAACTTTATAATATTTCATCTTACTTTATTTTATTTTACTTTATCTTCTTTCTTTCATTTTTCCTTCCTTCCCTCCTTCCTTGCCTCTTTCTTCCCCCCCTCCTTTCTTTCTTTCTTTCCTCCTTTATTTCTTTCTTTCTACTTCTACTAATACCTTCTTTCTATTTTTTGCCCCTTTATTCTGAGGCTTGTGGATGAAAGGCTCTTGGTACTGCATCCAGGAGTCAGTGCTGTGCCTCTGAGTTAGGAAAGCCAACTTCAGGACACTGGTCCACAAGACATCCCAGCTCCACATAATATCAAATGACAAAAATGTCCCAGAGACCTCCATCTCAACACCAACACCCAGCTTCACTAAATGACCAGCAAGCTACAGTGCTGGACACCCTATGCCAAACAACTAGCAAGACAGAAACACAACACCACCCGTTAGCAGAGAGGCTGCCTAAAATCATAATAAGTTCACAGACACCCCAAAACACACCACCAGACATGGACCGGCCCACCAGAAAAACAAGATCCAGCCTCATCCATCTGAACACAGGCACTAGTCCACTCTGCCAGGAAACCTACAAAACCCAATGAACTCACCTTAGCCACTGGGGACAGACAACAAGAACAGTGGGAATTCTGAACCTGCAGCCTGCAAAGAGGAGACCCCAAACACAGTAAGATAAGCAAAATGAGAAGACAGAAAAACACACAGCAGATTAAGGAGCAAGATATAAACCCACCAGACCTAACAATTAAGGAGGAAATAGGCAGTCTACCAGAAAAAGAATTCAGAAAAATGATAGTAAAGATGATCCAAAATCTTGGATATAGACTAGACAAAATGCAAGAACCATTTAACAAGGATATAGAAGAACTAAAGATGAAACAAACAACAATGAACAACACCATAAATGAAATTTAAAATACTCTAGATGGGATCAATAGCAAAATAACTGGGGCAGAAACATGGATAAGTGATCTGAACATAAAATAGTGGAAATAACTACTGCAGAGCAGAATAAAGAAAAAAGAATGAAAAGAACTGAGGACAGTCTCAGAGTCCTCTGGGAAAACAACAAACACACCAACATTCGAATTCTAGGGGTTCCAGAAGAAGAAGAGAAAAAGAAAGAGACTGAGAAAATATGTGAAGAGAATATAGTTGAAAACTTCCCTAATATGGGGAAGGAAAGAGTTAATCAGGGCCAGGAAGCACAGAGAGACCCAAACAGGATAAATCCAAGGAGAAATATGCCGAGACACATATTAATCAAACTGTCAAAAATTAAATACAAAGAAAATATATTAAAAGCAGCAAGGGAAAAACAACAAATAACACAGAAGGGAATCCCCATAAGGTTAACAGCTGATCTTTCAGAAGAAAGTCTGCAAGCCAGAAAGAACTGGCAGGACATATTTAAAGTGATGAAAGAGAAAAACCTGCAACCAAGATTACTCTACCCAGCAAGGATCTCATTAAATTTGATGGAGAAATTAAAAGCTTTACAGGCAAGCAAAAGCCGAAAGAGTTCAGCACCACCAAACCAGCTCTACAACAAATGCTAAAGGAACTTCTCTAAGCAAGAAACACAAGAAAAGGAAATGACCTACAATAACGAACCCAAAACAATTAAGAAAATGGGAATAGGAACATACATATTGATACTTACCTTAAATGTAAATGGATTAAATGCTCCCATGAAAAGACACAGATTGGCTGAATGGATACAAAAACAAGACCCATATATATGCTGTCTACAAGAGACCCACTTCAGACCTAGAGACACATACAGACTGAAAGTAAGGGGATGGAAAAAGATATTCCATGCAAATGGAAACCAAGAGAAAGAGGGAGTAGCAATTCTCATATCACATAAATAGACTTTAAAATGAAGACTATTAGAAGAGACAAAGAAGGACACTACGGAATGATCAAGGGATCGATCCAAGAAGCAGATATAACAATTATAAATATTTATACACCCAAACATAGGAGCACCTCAATACATAAGGCAAATACTAACAGCCATAAAAGGGGAAATCGACAGTAACACATTCATAGTAGGGAACTTTAACACCCCACTTTCACCAATAGACAGATCATCCAAAATGAAAATCAGTAAGGAAACACAAGCTTTAAATGATACATTAAAAAAGATGGACTTAATTGATATTTATAGGACATTCAATCCAAAAACAACAGAATACACATTTTTCTCAAGTGCTCATGCAACATTCTCCAGGATAGATCATATCTTGAGTCACAAACCAAGCCTTGGTAAATTTAAGAAAATTGAAATTCTATCAAGTATCTTTTCCTAACACAACGCTATGAGACTAGATATAAATTACAGGAAAAGGTCTGTAAAAAATAAAAACACATGGAGGCTAAACAATACACTACTTAATAATGAAGTGATCAGTGAAGAAATCAAAGATGAAATAAAATAATACCTAGAAAAATTGACAGTGCAGACATGATGACCCAAAACCTATAGGATACAGCAAAAGCAGTTCTAAGTGGGAAGTTTATAGCAATACAATCCTACCTTAAGAAACAGGAAACATCTAGAATAAACAACCTAACCTTGCACCTAAAGCAATTAGAGAAAAAAGAACAAGAAAACCCCAAAGTTAGCAAAAGGCAAGAAATCATAAAAATCGGATCAGAAATAAATGAAAAATCAATAAAGGAAATGATAACAAAGCTCAATAAAAGTAAACACTGGTTCTTTGAGAAGATAAACAAAATTGATAAACCACTAGCCAGACTCATCAAGAAAAAAAGGGAAAAAGACTCAAATCAGTAGAATTAGAAATGAAAAAGGAGAAGTAACAACTGACACTGCAGAAGTACAAAATATCATGAGAGATTACTACAAGCAACTCTCTGACAATAAAATGGACAACCTGGAAGAAATGGACAAATTCTTAGAAACGGACAATCTGCCAAGACTGAATCAGGAAGAAATAGAAAATATGAACAGACAAATCACAAGCACTGAAATTGATATTGATTAAAAATCTTCCAACAAACAAAAGCCCAGGACCAGATGGCTTCACAGGTGAATTCTATCAAACATTCAGAGAAGAGCTAACACCTATCCTTCTCAAACTCTTCCAAAGTATAGCACAGGGAGGAACACTCCCGAACTCATTCTATGAGGCCAGCATCACCTTGATACCAAAACCAGACAAGGATGTCACAAAGAAAGAAAACTACAGGCCAATATCACTGATGAACATAGATGCAAAAATCCTCAACAAAATACTAGCAAACAGAATCCAACAGCACATTAAAAGGAGCATACAGCACGATCAACTGGGGTTTATTCCAGGAATGCAAGTATTCTTCAATATACACAAACCAAGCAATGTGATAAACCATATTAAAAAATTGAAGGAGAAAAAAACATGATCATCTCAATTAATGCAGAGAAAGCTTTTGTCAAAATTCAACACCCATTTATGATAAAAACCCTGCAAAAAGTAAGCATAGAGGGAACTTTCCTTAACATAATAAAAGCCATATATGGCAAACTCACAGCCAACATCGTCCTCAATGGTGAAAAACTGAAAGCATTTCCACTAATATCATGAACAAGACAAGGTTGCCCACTCTCACCACTATTATTTAACACAGTTTTGGAAGTTTTAGCCACAGCAATCAGAGAAGAAAAGGAAATAAAAGGAATCCAAATCAGAAAAGAAGAAGTAAAGCTGTCATTGTGTGCAGATGACATGATACTCTACATAGAGAATCCTAAAGATGCTACCAGAAAACTTCTAGAGCTAATAAATGAATTTGGTAAAGTAGCAGGATGCAAAATTAATGCACAGAAATCTCTGGAATTCCTACACACTAATAATGAAAAATCTGAAAGTGAAATCAAGAAAACACTCCAATTTACCATTGCAACAAAAAGAATAAAATATCTAGGAATAAACCTACCTAAGGAGACAAAACACCTGTATGCAGAAAAGTATAAGACACTGATGAAAGAAATTAAAGATGATACAAATAGATGGAGAGATATACCATGTTCTTGGATTGGACGAGTCAACATTGTGAAAATGACTCTACTACCCAAAGCAATCTACAGGTTCAATGCAATCCCTATCAAACTACCACTGGCATTTTTCACAGAACTAGAACAAAAAATTTCACAATCTGTATAGAAACACAAAAGATCCCGAATAGCCAAAGCAATCTTGAGAACGAAAAACGGAGCTGGAGGAATCAGGCTCCCTGTCTTCAGGCTATACTACAAAGCTACAGTAATCAAGACAGTATGGTACTGGCACAAAAACAGAAAGATAGCTCAATGGAACAAGACAGAAAGCCCAGAAGTAAACCCACACACATATGGTCACCTTATCTTTGATAAAGGAGACAGGAAAGTACAGTGGAGAAAGGACAGCCTCTTCAATGATTGGTGCTGGGAAAACTGGACAGGTACATGTAAAAGTATGAGATTAGATCACTCCCTAACACCATACACAAAAGTAAGCTCAAAATAGATTAAAAACCGAAATGTAAGGCCAGAATCTATCAAACTCTTGGAGGAAAACATAGGCAGAGCACTCTATGACATAAATCACAGCAAGATCTTTTCTGACCCACCTCCTAGAGTAATGGAAATAAAAATAAACAAATGGGACCTGATGAAAGTTCAAAGCTTT